>NW_026586173.1:7510425-7542649 GCF_907164565.1 Psammomys obesus
ATACATACATACACACAAATACATACACACAGATACACACACATTCACACACACACAATCCAAAAGAGCAGAGAAAAATCAGTTGCTCATGACAGGCGGGCACAGAGAGATAGCAGTAACTGTCTCTCTGGAGAGCCAGTACTTTCTACAGTGCTGAGGTGCATCAGAAAACCCCAAGATCCATCCATGACTCTTAAGAGCACAGACTTTGAAGTCACACTTCATTCTGCCTTTGCTTCTGGCTTGGTTCCTTTAACAATGGCTTCAGGCCATGATTTCTTCTTCCATACACTAGGCAAGACACAGTGACCCAGACACTGGCTCATGCATAATTGACCTTGAAAGGGTGACCTTGACAGGGTGAGATTACAGGAAGTGATGGTTCCAGTGGGCACTTTTCTCATCCATTTTCTCGATATAAAAAACAAAACAAAGCAAAACAAGACAATTTTCGTCATCCATCTCCTTCACCCTGGTTCACAATGACTTAAGTTGCACTACTCATCACAGGGGTTTATAGCGTGAGTATGTCTCTCTGTACATGAGCATACTTGCGAAAGTCCATGCATTCCCCCGCCCCACCACAGGCATGCAGAATCCAGAGGCAGAAGCTGGTATCCTGCTCTGTCACTCCCTTTCTTATCCCCAAGTTTCTTTCTCTAAAATTGAAGCTTGCCATTTTTCAGCTAGGTTGGTGGCCAGCAAGCCCCATCAATCTGCTGTTTCTTTTCTCCAAAGTGCTGGAGTTATACCTGCCACCTACAGTTCATGCATTTGGCGGTGCCTTGCTTGATAAAGAGAAAGTAAAAACATACAATATCTCGGTTTAACTCAAGGAACTGGTTGAATATAGAACCCAGATAATGAATTCCTGAAAATGGACTGGAAATGAGGGCAGCATAGAATGGCATGCACTGTGTTTCTGGCAAATGCCTGCAATATAAACTGGTCCACATCATCAAGACAGAGTGACCAGATGCCCAGGTCACCATCTGAGTGAAGTGTGGGAAGAGTAATGCTTATAAAGAAGAGATCATGGATAATCAAGTTCCTGTGCACTGAAATGAGGGTTACAATTTCATCACAGAAAAAAATCTCATTCCAACTAAGTGATCAAACAGCTCTCTGATCTGGGTGTACTGGCACCTGCTTGTAATCCAAACCCTTATAGAAGCTGAAGCTGGAGAACTTCCTTGAGCTTAAGGTTAGCCTAGGCAACATAGTAAATTCATGGTTATCCTGAAATATATAGTGAGAGATTTTTGTCTTTAGATGATGAATGAATAAACAAAGAAATAAATAACCAAATGAATAGATTAAAAAGTACAGTGAGGATATTAAAAGAAAAAAAATAGAATCTGCCAAAGTTCCCATGGAATGATTAGCTGAAAATCAAGTGTTTTGTGAGTAACCCTGCTCATCCATACAGAGCACCCATGTACCATAACACAATAGATGATTTGACTCAGGATATAGGATTGACAGACATAAGCCAATTAAATTTTGAAGGCCAAGTGCCAAAATAAAAGAAAATAAAAGAGCTGATCATGAGCCATGCTTTCTGATCATAGTAGCAAAGAGAAGCTACTGCTGTTGAGATCATTACTGCTCTCTGACAAGCACAGACATACTGATGGCATCTGGGAATATGTCAAACACACATATGTTATGCCAGAAGAAGGTTCTGCTGCACTAGGAGCACGAAAAAGACTTTAACGACAGTATTATCACCTCCCAGGGCAATTGCTTTGAAGGGAAGTTTACTTACCTAGAAAGATGCTATTTTTACAACTGTATTTTCCTACCCTCTTTAGTAATTATAAATCTCTTTAGGGCTAAGCATTAATTCCATTAATGAATGCATGTATTTGTTTGGAGAGATTTACTGAGTATCTACAAGCAATGGCATCATTCTCTGTGCTAAAGGCAAAACAAAGGCTTCTGACAAGATGCTTGTTCTCGGAGGGCACATAATCTAGTTGTTGTGGGAGTCACATAGCTGAATTCATTAAGGAATGAGGAAGAATCTGATTAAAGGTCTGATGAGTGACAGATAATATCAACTAATAGAACTTATGAAAACCGGGACAGATTTGCAAGTAAAACTATCAGAGAAGGTTTTGTTGAGGAGAGGGGTCTGAGCAGCTTCTTCAAACAAACAAACAAACAAACAAACATCAAAACACAATGGATTTTGGTTGAAGATGGGTAGGGCACGAAGGCAGAAGTATTTGGACTTTAAATCTGAAATCTTTTACTACAATATAAATCCAAAATGTCCCCAAGTGCACAGTGCATAAAGGTTTGGTCCTTTGAATGATGCTTTGGGTGAGATGATTAAAGTTTTCAGAGGTGAGGCCTACTGAGAAGTGGTCCAGCCATATGAGAAAACCTCTGGACAAGATTTGGAATGGGATCTTGGGTCTTGATATTCTCTTTCTCTCTGCCTTGTGCCCAGTGCCCAGAGTAGCTTTGATATATCCTCCTGTCATGATGTGTTGTTGCCTTGGACCAAAGACAATGGGAACAACCTGTCAAAATCATGATCCAAAATATGGCACTTTCCCTCAGAAATTGATCACTTCTGGGACTTCATGTAACAGAAAGCACAATTATATATTTTATTTTCATGATGTAACAAATATTTATTGAACCTACATTTAATAAAGAAATATTTGCTGAGCGTACATCATGAAAGTGACAGGGTTCTAGAGGGAGGGAACAAATGATGAATAAAAATTGACAAGGTCTCTATCATTAAGGGTCTTGTTTTCCAGTGGGAGACACAATAATTATTAAAAGCAAAAACAACAAAACAAACAAACAAACAAAAAACCCGAGACAGCTAAAGTGATCAAGGATGCATCCTCCTTTGCCAAACCTTTATTAGGATCCTCCTGAACTCTTATCTTTGATTTTGGTTAGAATTTAATAGAGAATCCCACTAACCAGTTTGCTATAAATCACTTAACATTCTCTCAAGCACCTTCTTCTCTCTCCATCTTGATATCTAACCAGGTCCCCTGGGTAATTCCTTCTGCATTGTCTTCTCTTACACGCTGCTTGGCTCTGAGATACTCAATTCAGTCTCTTGTCTCTCTTCCAACAGTTGCCCCCTCCTCTCTTACTGCAATGGACTTACACAAGTCCTCTCTTGTCCTTTAACCAGTATCTGCATCAATCCTCTTTCTTTAACAACCTTCAATCACTGGTGGTGATAATGCTGCTCTGTAGGAGATGTCTTTAGGGCCATGGTACTGCTGTCAAAGTGGAACATAGAAGAATTCCCAGAGGAAATGATTACTTCACTGCTATTCAGTGAGAAGTTGCACCTAACTTGAGAAAATACAGAGGAAAGAGCCCTGAAGCCCAACGAAGTAGAATATGCAAATGTCCTGCTTGACAAGTCTGAGGAAAGAAGGGAGGTTTAGAGTTGTCTACTGCAAGGAAGCATCCCACTGCTATATGTGAATTGATACTTTAGTAACATCCAACTCAATATGTAAGAACAATAAGAACTCAGCATCTCTCTCCTTAGTCTGGTTTCTCCCACTCCTTCCTGTCCTTTGCATCCCATGCCCAAGGAAGAACTTGACTATCCTTGAAGGCTTTTTTACTTTTCTCTTCAAATCTAGCTTTACCAATAGGCCTATGATTTCTGTCTCATTACAAATGTGAAGTCATTTGCCTCTCTCATCCCATATTGTAGACTCATGGCATTTTGCATGGGTTAATTTTTTTTACACCATTCTCTCTCCTTCCTCTATACTTCAAATAAATAAACAACTTTCTGAATAGGAAATATGACTCGCTTAATTGGGATGCTTGAGTGAATCTCACCATCACTATACCATTATTCTTCCTCTTGATATCTTAGGAAAATCATACCAAAATGTGTCCCCTCCTTATGATTCCCTTTGCAATACTCCTCCTTCAATGTAAGGCTAAACAGGACCCTGTCACTACCCAGTGTAAACCACCAGGACTTTCCAAAGGCAGTTGTCTGGTTCCCATTCAAAAGTAAATGATGTTCAAAAAATGCTGCATGGAATGCCTTTATTCTCAACACAGGTGTGTACACATATATCTCCATACCTATCCCCACGCAGCACACTTTCCTGCATGACTCGGAAGCCTTCCTGTCTTTGCACAGGTGGCGAGCCTTTCATCTCTTCTCTTACTTTCTACATTTCTCTAATGTGACTCCCAACACAATCTATATTCTATGGTATCCACCTTCCCCACTAGACTCTAAGCAGTGTACGGATGGGATTTAATTCTACTGTCTTTATATACTCAGTTCAACAGTAATTTTAGAGAACAATCCCTGGCCCATTTAAACTGTAATAATCCTTTCCTTTCTGGGACACAGTTACATGGTCTCAGTATAGAACACGTGGCTGCCACCCCAGCTAGAGTTAATTGGTGTTGTGGCCTGAATAACATCCAGCATTACAACATTGCCTGGGTGACACTATTAGAAGGTAGGGGGCTTTGTGAAGTTATTGAGTTGTGAGGGCAGGACCCTGGAGAATGGGGCTGCTGACCTTATATCAAGGCATCTATTCTTCTGTGAGAGAACACAGCATTCCTTCCCTCTGGAGGTTATAGCAACCTTCTCTAGATGTCAACATGGCAGCATAGAGACTTAGGATTCCAGAATTGTGAAAAATAAATGTCTGCTTTCTGTTTTGTTTTGTTGTTTTGTTTTTTTAATAAATTACTGAATTTGTGTCATTTTGTTATAATTACAGAGAATGTGATGGTTCATTTCATTGTCAATGTGAGTCTAAGTTCACCTAGGAGACACCTCTGGGTAATGTCTGTGAGGGAACGTTCCGAGAGGTCTAACTGTTGAGGGAAGACTTAACCTGAAGGTAGACAGCACCATCTCACCACCTCAGAGCTTGTGGTCCCTTGACTGAACAAGAAGTAAGAAAGAACAGAGCAGGCCACACAGCAGCATTTATTGCTCTCTGACTCCTGATGGCCACTGGAGTGTCACCAGCTGTCTTTCTCCCTCATGACCATGACTTCACATGATGCTCTAAAAGTGTGCATCAAAACAAGTGCCCCTTTGTTTCCCTAAGCTACATTCATTGGGCATTGTGTCACAGTAATGAGAAAAGTAAGAATACACAGATCAAGACAGAAATATCCAAGAAGTGTCGCTGCACTGTGCTTTTAAATATATAAAAAGAACATTGATAAGATGGCCATTTTTATTATGTTAATCCTGCCAAGCCATGAGTATAGAAGATCTTTCCATCTTCTGGTGTCTTCTTCTAATTCTTTCTTCAGAGACTGGAAATTTTTTTCATACAAGTCTTTGACTTGCTTGGTTAGGGTCACACCAAGGTACTTTATGTCCTTTGTGGCTATTGTGAAGGGTGTTGTTTCCCTAATTTCTATCTCAGCCCTTTTGTCTTTTTGTATACAGGAGGGCTACTGACTTTTTTGAGTTAATTTTGTATCCAGCCACTTTGCTGAAGGTGTTTATCAGCTGTAGGAATTCTCTGGTAGAATTTTTGGGGTCACTCAGGTATACTATCATATCATCTGCAAATAGTGATACTTTGAATTTTTCCTTTCCAATTTGTATCGCCTTGATCTCCTTTAATTGTCTTATTGCTCTAGCTAGGACTTCCAGAACTATGTTGAAGAGATATGGAGAGAGTGGGCAGCCTTGTCTTGTCCCTGATTTCAGTGGGATTGCTTTAATGAAATTTGCAGGTAAATGGTGAGACTTGGGAAATATCATCCTGCGTGAGGTATCCCAGAAGCAGAAAGACACACATGGTATATACTCACTCATAAGTGGATATTAGACATAAAATGTAGGATAAACCTACTAAAATCTGTACACCTAAAGAAACTAATATAGAAGGAGGACTCTGACTAAAATGCTCAATCCCCATTCAGAAAGGCAAAGAGGATGGACATCAGAAGAAGAAGAAAACAGGGAACAGGACAGGAGCCTGCCACAGAGGGCCTATGAAAGGCTCAACCCTGCTGGGTTTCAAAGTAGATGCTGAGATTTATGGCCAAAATTTGGGCAGAGTGCAGGGAACCTTATGAAAAAAGTGGGAAATAGTAAGACCTGGAGAGGACAGGAGCTCCACAAAGAGAACAACAGAACCAAAAAATCTGGGCACAGGGGTCTTTTCTGAGACTGATACTTCAACCAAGGACCATTCATGGAACCCGTAGAACCCCTGCACAGATGTAGCCCATGGCAGCTCAGTGTCCAAGTGGATTCCATAGTAATGGGAACAGGGACTGTCTCTGACATGAACTTATTGGCCTGCTCTTTGATCACCTCCCTCTGAGGGGGGAAGAACCTTACAAGGACACAGTGGAAGAAAATGCAGCCAGTCCTGATGAGACCTGATAGACGACTAGGACCAGAAGGAAGGGGAGGAAGACCTCCCCTATCCATGGACTGAGGAGGGGCATGGGTGAAGAAGGGGGAGGGAGGATGGGATTGTGAGGGAAGGAGGAAGGGAGCTACAGGAGGGATACAAAGTGAATAAATTGTAATTAATTAATTTTTTTTTAAAGAAGAGCCTTGAAACCGTGTAACTAGTAGCTGGCAGTTTGCAGGTACATATGATTATAAACTAGTTTGCCATGAATGGAGTATTAAGGGAGATTCCAAAGTATACGGGAAAGAATCCATACAGAGGTCCAGAGAGATGGTCTAATTTAGCAGAACAGGCTAGGGCCACCTTGATGGCATCTTCGATAGAATGAAAGGATAATGAGCTAGTCTGCAGAAAATTCCATCTTCATTGAAAATGGCAGTGAGCTTGGCTGGAACAAGTCAAGATCCCTTTACTTTCCAGAAGGCAGAATTTAAACGCCAGGGCAGGATATCTAGTGAAGAAAAATCTAGGCAAGTGTGCAGGTTTCAGTATGACTTTTCTTAATATTTACAGTGAAATTAAAGAAGAGTAAAATAAATTAAAGGCAGACACTTCATTAAAAGGGAAAAATTTCAATCTTGCAGGTTTTGGGTCTGGGAGAGTGATGGATGTTGGATAGAGGCCATAAATTTAAGAAAGAACAAGGAAGGTATGCATGGGAAGGGTTAGAGGAAAAAAAGGGTTAGAGGAGAGAAAAAGATGTAAGTACATTTTAATTTCAAAAAATATTTTTAGAGAATGTGTGCATGGAGAGAACACCAGAAGTGTAGCCAGCTGCCATTCAAGCCTATTGTGTTTTGGGTTAGAAACACAATAGGAAAGAGAGGTTAGGTTACATCTTACTAAATGCAGTGACCCACAGCACCAGAACAACCATGAGAGCAACCCAGCTCTGTTTGTGTCAAAATCCAGGGATCAGAATGTGACAGACAACTTTTAAATGCAGTTTTAAAAGGGCAGTCTCATTCCCAAAGAGGGATTCCCCTAGGTCTTATCGCATATTATTGTACATAATCTTATGTCGTCTTTAAAAGATTTGTATCACCAAATCAGGGAATCTGCTCTTATTCTCCTTTCTTTTGCTGTGGCTTTAAAGCGGAATTATCCAACTCCTGGAACATAGTTTTGAAAGGAGAAATACTGAGGCATAGGCCAATTCTGCATTAACTTCAACCAATTCAGTTCACTTTAAACATTTCTCATTTTCACTGTCTCATAAGAAATATAATCATCCCAGCACCAAAACAAATGCATGGATGAACATGTAATACAACTCTGCTGTCCAGGTAATCATTCTTTCCGCTAACTGTGGCTTAGGCAGTTAAAGTCAGGGTCCCAATATGTCTAAATATCAGCCTCATTTAAATGACATTATTCTGCAATCTGGGCCTGGGCTGATCTATTTCTTTAAAAACTGTATAAGCAGAGCTATAATTACCCACCTGCACCGGGTGATGTGAGAATAGCTATTAATTGCTCTGACTGTGAGGCATTCAGATCAAAGCTTCTTTAAATGAAAAACTGGCATTGAGTGGAGAAAGTGAGTCACAGGAAAACACTTGGCTAAAGTGAGGTCACTGAGAGGATACATTTATCATGCAAAGATTTAGGACCGAGAGAACTCTATAATAAAAGCCAGAATACCAGTGCTCAGGTGCTATTTTCAAGCCTACAACCTGTGGTAGCTGCCTTGTAGAGTCGCCCGCCTTGAACATTCCCAGTGCATCTGCAGCTCATTGCACCATGCAATATCTCTATCTCAGTGACCTAAAGTGGGTGGCATGTGGCATTTTTTTTTAATTTTGTTGCTGTTGTTTTTCCAAAGAAAGGTGCTCAGAGTGTTTTTGAGCTATTTGTCTTGCAAGTCGACTATGTTCTGTTACTTCTGTCTCAATGTGAGAGTCTGGATGAATGCTCAAATCAGCATGAGACCTTTGCCTTTTCCAATAGCAACTTAGGAAGGAAGGAACGTCTGACACGAACTGTACATGTACTCATCCACACACCTGCCTCAACATTCTCTGGAGATGCTGGAAATCAGGCAACAACGTGAGTGTCTTGAAGCATGTACCCAACAGCTGTTTGAGCTTGGAAAGGAAATGTCATGACAACATGAATATAAAGGCAGAAGCAGGATATAGCATTCAATTTGTATCCTAGCAATGCAGGGCATTCAAGTACCAGCACGAGTGAGCAAATATTGCTTTTTCTTCTGGCTATATATAGCAAGTAAAGCTCAATTATGATGCACTGGAATTAACTTATCCTGTCATATAGGATAATTTCCCCAGGGGAAATCAACAGTGTCATTAGATACTGAAGTTGTAGCGGATATGATTGTGTACATGGTGCAATGTTTATATAGCTATTCTGTTATCATGAGAGAGTGTTGCAGTTTAACTACATTGGGCCACAAAAAAATCTATTTTATTTGAAGATTTAGGTAAAATTATCTTGCTTGGTAAGTGAGAAAGTGTGTACAAAAGTCATTTTTGCAATAGGGATTCAGGACCCTTCCATCAAAATAAAGAGATCCAAAAGGCAGAAAATCAATACAGACATAGCTGTATTCAACAGCCAGATTCAACAATCAACTGATTATTTTTAACATCTATAGAGTACATTATTCAAAATAAATGATTACATATTCTTCTAAAGCTCACATGGACTATTCCTTGAGATTGACCACATGTAGGACAGAAAATACATCTTGGCAAATTGAAAAGAATAGAAATTGTGCAATATCATCTACTCTCATGCCACAATATATTAAACTAGAAATCAGTAACAGGAAAGAGGATGGAAAAGCTCAAAAACCTTGTAGACTAAACAAAAAATGTATTTTAAATAAGATGTGGGTCAAACAAAGTAATCCTAAGAAAAATGTAACATATTTTGAACTAAGCAAGATAAAAAATGTAACATATGAATATGTAAGATACAGATAAATTGTGCCCAGATGGAAATTTATAGTATAGCTTTGCATATGTTATAAATGAACAAAGATCAACGACTTAAGTTTCCATCTTAAGAAGCCAGAAAGTGAAGAATAAATTAAATTCAAAGTAAGAAGAAAAAAGAAAGTGATACATTTTGAGTAGAAATCAATGAAATTGAAACAAGGAAATCAACAGCAAAAAAATTAATGTGTCTTTCAAAAAAACCTGATTCTTTTAGAAGATCAACAAACTGATAAACTTCTAGCCATAGTTAGAATAGGAAGAGAAAACACAGATTACTACTATCACAAACAAAAACAGAAGCATCAATACAGACCCTATGGACATTTAAATAATAAAAAATATGAAAGTCCTATGTCCATAAATTTGAAATTTTAGATGATGCAGAGCAATTACTAAGAGAAATATCTTCCAAAACTCAAAAGGAAGAAGTAGATATTATGACTAAATTAGTGTTTATTAAGTAAACTGAGTCATTAATTTAAAACCTCTCAAAACAGTAGCTACCAGACACAGATGATTTTACAAGTCTATCAACTTTTAGGAAGAAATCATATTACCTCTTTACAATCTCTTTCAGAAGATATAAATAGAGCAAATACTTCTAATGCCAAATTTAGGAAAGGTCATTATGAGAAGAAAAAATGCAGACCAAATCCTCTACAAACATAGAAACAAATCACAACGAAATGCTATAAAATTCAATTCAACAGAACAAAGAGAATTACATCTCAAGTATTTACTGTAACCCATGACATTATAGGTTAAAAGAGAAAAAGCACATAATGAGTGATATCAACATATGAAGGCTAAAGATCATACAAAACCCAACATCAATTACTGTAACATGATAGAGAATATTTACAGAACAAAGGAAGACAAAATCAACAGATGACATCACAATTGAGGAGAAAAACTACATTTTTCTTTAAGATCAGATATGATGAAAAGACGTGTCTTTTCAACACTGTTTTTCAACACCATGTTAGAAGCCCTAGACAATACAAAGAAATTTTAACAGTGAATAAAGTGTATACAGATTTAAAAAGAGTAAGTAAAACTGTCCTTGTTTGCAGATGGCATAATGATCAATGAGAAAAATATTTTTATTATCCCTCCACCAAAAAGCAGAACCAAATGGCTCTCAAAAAACATTCCCCAAGAAACTCTTCTGAAAGTGTTAACAGTTTAGCTGCAATACACAAGATTTGGAAAATCAATCATTTTTTTTTCCTGTACACTAATAATAAACAGGAAGACAATACATGCTGGAAAGAATGTGGAGAAAGGGGAACCCTCCTCCACTGCTGGTGGGAATATAAACTTGTATAACCGCTTTGGAAATCAATCTGTTGCTTTCTCAGAAAATTAGGAGTGGTGCTACCTCAAGATCCAGCTATACCACTCCTAGGTATATCTCCAAAATATGCTCAAGTATGCAATAAGGACATCTGCTCAATCGTTTTTGTAGTAACTTTATTTGTAACAGCCAGAATCTGGAAACAACACAGATGTCCCTCAATTGAGGAATGGATACAGAAATTGTGGTGCATTTACACAATGGAATACTACTCAGCAATTAAAAACAAGGAAATCATAAAATTGCAAATGGTGGGAACTAGAAAAGATCATCCTGAGTGAGGTGTCCCAGAAGCAGAAGGACATACCCAGTGTATACTCACTTATAAGTAGATACTAGACCTATAACATAGGTCAAACATACTAAAATCTGTACACCTAAGGAAGCTAAACAAGAAGGAGGACCCTGGGTAAGATGCTCAGTCCTTATTCAGAGGCAAACGGGATGGCCATTGGAAGAAGGAGAAATAGGGAACAAGACAGGAGCTTACCACAGAGTGCCTCAGATAGTCTCTACCCAGCAGGGTATCAAAGCAGATGCTGAGACCCATAGCCAAACTTTGGGCAGAGTGCAGCAAATCTTATGAAAGAAGAGGTTGATGAAAATCCTGGAAGGGACAGGAGCTCCACATGAAGAGCAACAGACCAGGGGTCTTTTCTGAGACTGTTACTCTAACCAAGGACTGTGCATGGAGATAACCTAGAACCCCTGCACAGATGTAGCCCATGGCAGCTCACTGTCCAAGTGGGTTCCCTAGTAAGGGGAACAGGGGCTGTCTTTGACATGAACTCAGTAGCTGGCTCTTTGATTACCTCCCCCTGAGTGGGAAACAGCCTTACCAGTCCACAGAGGAAGACAATGCAGCCAGTCCTGATGAGACCTGATAGGCTAGGATCAGATGGAAGGGGAGGAGGACCTCCCCTATCAGTAAACAGGGGGAGGGGTAAGGGAGGAGATTAAAGAGAGAGGGAGGGTAGGATTGGGAGGGGATGAGGGGAGAGGCTACAGCTGGGATACAAAGTGAATAAATTATAATTAATAAAAATAAATTAATAAAAAATAATAAACAGGAAGAATCTAAGCTTAAAACATTCCACCACTTATATTACCAGCCTCCACAATCAAACAAGTATGTTAAATACGGTAGTGGATGGATGGATCATAGGAAAAAAACATATAAAGTCAGAAAATGAGAACTACCCAAAAAATGCTCCACCATAAAACAAGGACATTTGCTTAACTATGTTCATAGCAGCCAGAATCTGGAAACAATGCAGACGGCCCTCAACCGAAGAGTTGATAAGAAATTGTGGTTCATTTACACAATGGTATACTACTCAGCTATTAAACAAAGAAATCACGAAATTTGCAGGCAAATGGATGGAACTAGAAAAGATAATCCCAAATGAGGTACCCCAGAACCAGAAAGACACTCATGGTGTATACTCACTTATAAGCTGATATTAGCCATATAATAGAGGATAAACATACTAAAATCTACAGACCTAAAAAAGCTAAACAACAAGGTAAAGTCAGGAAGAGGCTTAATTTTCATTCAGAAGGCAAGCAGGATAGACACGGGAAGCGGCAAAAGAGAGGGAACAGGATGGAAGCCTACCGTAGATGTCCTCTGAAATACTCCACCCAACAGGGGATGAAAGCATATGCAGAGACTCAGAGCCCAAACTTTGGGCAGAGCGCTGGGAGTCTTATGTAAGAAGGGTGGTGGATAAAAGTACACAGAGGGGACAGGAGCTCCACAAGAAGACTGAGAAAGCCAAAAAATCTGGGCCCAGGGGGCCCTGAAGAAACTGATGCATCAACCGAGGGCCATGCATGGAAAGGACCTAGACCCCTGTTTAGATATAGTCCATAAGCAGTTCAGTCTCCATTTGGATTCCCTAATATAGGGAGCAGAGTTGTCTCTGACATGAACTTGGTTGCTTGCTCTTTGATTACTTCCCCTGGCCCGGTGACCTTGCCAGCCCACAGAGGAAGAGGATCCAGGCTGTCCTGATGAGATCTGGTAGGCAATGGTCAGATAGTAGAGGAAGAGGACTACCATGTTCAGTGGACTAGGGGGGAGGAGGGTGGGAAGGAAGGTCCAGGAGGAGATGAGGGATGGGGCTACAATCAGGATATAAAGTGAATAATTTATAATAAAATAAAATATATTAATAAAAAATGAGAACTACGTGCATAAAGATGTAGATGATATTGGTGGATAAGAAGACTCAACATTGTCAAGACATTAGTACTTCCCAAACTCCTCTAAACATCGAAAGCAATGCTCACAAACATCTCAACAAGCTATTTTATGGATGTTGAAAACTGATCCTAAAGTTTACATGGAGAGGCATAAGATTCAAAGTGGCCATGACACCCTGCAAATCTAGCCTTGGGGAACAGATAGGCATTCCACAGAACAAGGTGGCTGGCAAGACTTAACCATATCAGGAAGCTCTGAGTGTGACTGAGAGACCCTGCCTCAATGAATAAGTCAAGTGTGGTGGAAAATGATTTCTGACATCACACTGAGGCGTCCACAAGTACAAACATATTTACATGTACTCGTGTATAAGAAAGATTCATTACACACTCATGCACAACACACACAAGAAGCAGATAGAAAAAGAAAAAAAAATAGGTTTTCTAGAGAGCTATAGTTATGAAGGCCATGGTACTGGTGAAAGAGTAGATATTGATCAATAAGAAAAAGATAGAGAACCCAAAAATAGTCCCTTAAAGAAGAGTCAACTGGCATTTTAGAAAAGCACAAAAAGATGTGATGAGTAAAGACAGTTCTCAGACATTACACTTGACTATCTATTTTAAATATATATTTTATGTATTTTTACATATAGTATATACACAAATACAATATATATAAAATGAGAATCTAGGTCTTTCATGAAAAAATTATGAATGTAAGTGGGAACACACAGCTGTAAATCTCCCAAGAGAAAAAGTAGATAAATCCTAGATTATTTAGGTCATGACAATTATTTTCAGATGTAATGCCAAGGATATGACCCATGAGAGAAATAATTAATAAAGTGATTGCCACCAAAATTCAAAACTTATGTGAAAAACATTGTGAAGTGAATGTGAAAACAAATTACAAACTCAGAGATAACCAGTCCACAGAGGAAGACAATGCAGCCAGTCCTGATGAGACCTGATAGGCTAGGGTCAGATGGAAGGGGAAGAGGACCTCCCCTATCAGTAAACAGGGGGAGGGGTAAGGGAGGAGATTAGAGAGAGAGGGAGGGTAGGATTGGGAGGGGATGAGAGGAGAGGCTACAGCTGGGATACAAAGTGAATAAATTATAATTAATAAAAATAAATTAATAAAAAATAATCTATTTTTGGCAAAAGCCCCCTTTATATACAAAATCTCTCTTTAAAAATCAATAATTAGAAAATAAACAGCGTAGTTGAAAGAAGCCAAAAGACTTGAACACAGCTCTCACCAAAGATATGCAAATAGTCCAGCAGTATGTGGGACAATGTTGACATCACATGCCCATAGGCAATTGCAAATTAAAATAGAAAACCAATATAGATATTAGAATACTAAGGTCTAATGTACCAACATCTAGACATGAGTATGTTCACCTACTGATGATGGAAATACAAGATGACATAATAATTTCTTGCAAAACTCAACACCTCTCAGCAAACTACTCAGCTATCATACTCCTTGCTATTTGCCCCAGGTGAATCAATAACTTCTGCCAAGGCAAACCTCTGTACATAGAAGCTAACAGCAGCTTTGTCCCAACTTGCCAAAATCCAGAAGCAACCCAGCTGCCATTTAGCAGGTAAATGCATAAATAAACTGTGAGTAACATCAGGCAATGAAAAGAAATGAGCTGTTAAGCCAAGAAAAAACATGGAGGAAACTTAAATACTACTAAGTGAGAGAGATAATCATAAATGACTTTAGATTATATGTTTCCAACTAGATGGCCTTCTCAAAAAGGCAAAATTAAGACAGCAAGAGCGTGAGAAGTCAAAGAAAGAGGGCATGGAATAAGTAGGCAGGTATTTTAAGACGTTGAAACTGCTCTTTCTGGTACCATCATGCTAGACTCATAACTTTACATGTCTAAATGCATAGAGTGTACAGGACTGGCATTGGACTTCTAGGTAAACCATGGACTTAGGAGGGTAATATGCCACTGTGGGTTCATCGGCTTTTTGTTTGTTTGTTTGTTTTTGTAGCACTCTGGTGTGGTTCTCTGTATGTGTAGGATAGAGGATGTGGAAGAACTCTCTCTACTTTCTGTTCAATTTTGCTATGAACTGAAAATTTCCTGAAAGAGTAAAAAGCTAAACAACTCTATGCATTCAGAGAGAACTGCTTCAGTAATCAGGAAGTCTCTTACACATATACTATGCTGTGAGATGGATCTTGTAACAGCATAAGTTTGATTTTTGCCCCTAGTAAAGTGTGTGTGTGTGTGTGTGTGTGTGTGTGTGTGTGTGTGTGTACATATAGAAACCTTGTCATCTCTGTAAATCATACCAATCCGTGGCCATAGGGATGAACCAGTTGAGAGTACAGTAGAGCATTGCACACAGCTCACAGAAGAGATGCAGCACCTGCCTCTAGGGAATTGAGAATAAGCTGAACAGAGGCTGCTGGGTTGGATTATTGTCATGCTAAAGTATTATTCTCATACTTTAGTACACAAGCAAGACCTTAATGAGAATAATTTTAACAACTCAAATCAATAATAAGGCCACATTGTTATTATATGTACATAGCAATTAGCAGTTTTCCAGCTTGAGCAGACATTTTAAACTTATATACTGATCTAGTCTTACATCGGATCACTGGGGCTCTGTGCCTTGAACAGCCTTTACATCTCGTCTGGAACACTTCGAAACTTAAAACCTTTGTTTCTTACAGAGGGAAAAACTGTTCTCTCCAAAATCCACACTGTGCTTTTAGATTGGTTGAAAATAAAATCTCAAATCTCCCTTCATCTTTAAAATTGCTCTCTCTATGATGGGAAACCTGAAGACTAACAATGGTTTGCATCCATTTTCCTGGTTTGTAGCAGTGTTGGGATCAAAGAAAGAAGGTCAGACATGGAGGCATAGATTAGAATAACAGAACCTGTGAGAGGAAAAAATGACAAAGTAAAGGCTTTTTCTTCAACAATGGGACATAATGTTATAGTATTTTTTTCACCTTGTATTGTACCACACAGCATTCCTTCATAAGACTTTATATGTTGTCATGTTAAAATAAATTTCATTTTGTCCCAATCAGTGAATCTCCCTGCTTGCCATCACCTACAGACCTGCCTAGCAGCCAGAGTGCTGGCTCTCCTCCAATGCCAGGCTGGCATTAAAGCAAGTAAAGTCGCTGGTGTCTGTCCAAGCGTTCAGTCGAGGTAGCTGGAAAATGTCACCTACACCCAGATAATTTTAAAATTTCTCGCTCTCTCTTTTTTCCCTATGCTCTGAAATTACCTCCAGCTTATTTGTCTGGCTAGAGGTTAATGGAACACTAATGATGTTAATGAGCCTTTCACGGTGAAAGTTTTTTCAAGAAAAAAAAAAGATATAATAGCTGTTTTCCTTCCCTTTTAATCTTTTTCATCATTTAAGAGTTACAGGCTGAGACAATTAGCAAGTTTCACACAGCTCTGCCTCCCTGCTCAGTCACAGCCCGGTGCGGCAAAAGCGGGAGCAAGTAGACAGCTTCTAGTGTCCACAGGTGAGAGTGTGTAGAAGGATGTAACACAGCCCTTCCTGCCAGAAGGCACAGTGCTATTCAGGGAGAAAGGGGCGGAAATTAACAATCTGTTGACAAAACTCCTCAGGCAGGCTGACTGCGGGCGCTACCCAGAGTGCTGAAGAACGACCATCACTTCTTCCCTTTTCCCTTCCTGAGATGAAAGGTAGGAAGAAGAGCCACGAACCTCAAAAATTTTGGAGTTTGTTCACCCAAGCATCCAAATATTTAGTTACTTAAGGAGAATTCACTCTACACACACAGGATTCTACAAAAATGGAGGATTTTTTTTTTTTATGCGACAAGTTAGTTAGCAATATTTTCCAATTTCTTGGGCATCCTTCCATTCAGCGATGTTTTGGCATTCTGCCTCTTTATGCTTTGAAAGTATACATAGATGCATATGGTAATTAAAACAAGAACTCATAGTGCTGCTGAAATGGAAAAACATTGAAAGTAAAACATGTCCAAGATTTGAGCCAATCTCGATTGTGACTCAGCTGGTGTTAAGTTTTATTTTTGGTGAAAAGGCCCAAAATGCCTTCAGCAAATGCCTTAAGAAGAAATTCAGAGCACTCAGGGGAAAGGACTGTGAAAGTGGCATTTCACTATTCTCAGATTGTTGATTTCTTTTGTCTCCTAAAAGTGGATTTTAATTAAATGAATCATGATTCATAATCAAGGTATAGAGAAAAATGCTAAAGGCTCAAATCAAAATCAGGGATTGTGGGCACAATTCTACTAGAAAGGTCATTCTCAGTCAGAATCCAACCATTAATGCCTGCTAACCCAAGGTGTAACACAAAGCAAGATATTAATAGGCCAAAATAATTGTGAACAAATTATATGTTATAGATGTATAATGGGTTGCTGGGCCCATTAAGAATTTTCTATATATCTTTAAACTTTAGGGTTCTGACATACACTTGGAAAGTCAAAAACAACGAAAGGATGTGGCCAAACTACAATGTGCATTCCATCTACTTGTGCCTTGGAAAGGTGACAATGGTCCAAAAGAAACTCAAAGTATAGGACTGCAAATGTAGGGCTAAATGCATACCTGAAGTGAATAAGAATGTGACCAATTATGGTGCTGAACGAAGTACAAAGTTCAAGGGAGAGAAAATATTATTCAGATGAAGCTTAGTGGCTGACTAAGGTCTTTGCTGAAGAGATTACAAGGTATGAGCAATGTTAATATAATAAAACGATACACAAAAGAATGTCTAGAAACAGGAAATGAAGAAAAGATATGGGTCCAAAAGATATGGGATCAGATAATCCACTGATTATCCACAGAAATCAGAAGAACTCTGAGTAACATTGAGCAGATGGATAGAAATCAGGCAAAAATCATTGAAGATAAAAAGCTTGCCTTAGATTTTATTTGCCCAAATTAAAAAAATAGGTTTAATAAATGATGGTAAAAATTGAAGGCTGAGATTGAAAATACAGAGACTTAATGGCAGATTGATTTAGTAGAAGAAAACAAAAGACTCTAGAAGATCTGGTAGGCTGCTGGCAAGGGCAACAAAAATTAGTGGGCCACAAAAAGAAAATGAATAGTTTTTATAGAGAAATCATTACGTTCAATGTTCAATGGCACCGTTTTGGAATGGTATTATCCAGATCTATCGCATGCCTAGCTGAACTGAACAATTCTACTGTTTAAAAATTCTCACTCCCAATTTAACAGCATAGTTCCAGTTCCTCAGTATCACGGATATACTCTCTAACCCATTTAACAACAATTTTACCAATTTCCTTCATTCAAACACTCATTGGAGTAAAGAAGTTCTGTGGGCTGTGCAGTTATATAGCATTATGAACATATTCTCACACTGTCCGTTCGGAATGATAGGCTTCTAGCAGGCAAGTGTTGCACCCATTTAGCAAACTCTGCCACTCTATGAAAAGTACCCAGCAAATCTACAGCAAAGACTTTCTGCAAGAAATGATGATAGCAACCCAAAAATAATCCCAAAGAATTTATCAAGTGCCTGAGATGGTAACATCAGCACTAAAGCTTTTATGCACATTGCATCCTTGTTTTCTAAAGAAATAACGAACCCCCCCCCCAGCAGTGTAAGGAGCTACATAATTGTGTAGATGGAGCTGCAGAGTTAACAGCAATGTGCTACATCCAGATGGCAAATGGGATGATGGTGGAGCCAGGATGAGGAAGCAACTAATGATACTCCAAATAGCAAACCGCAAAGCAAATGTAAGCACAAATGACATATCCAGGACCAGACAATGAAGCACATGTCAAAGTCAGCTGCTTGTGTTGGGGGAGGAGGAGACGGAAATAAAAAGTAAATATACACTGCATAAACATAAATATGGATGCATGACAGAAATGCAGAAGTACAGAGTAGCTCAGCCGCAGATCAGCCTTCGCTGTTCTTCCTTTCACCCATCCTCTCCTGGTCCAACTCCACTCAACACAAATGGACCACAGCGACCCACTCCATTCATTGCCTGACGAGATCTTCCAAAACTCAGCAACCTTTCATCTAACAAGTAATAAAACAATCCTTAGGACTTTCTCATGTTAGGCACTGCCATTTGGAAACTAGGGAAAACAAAGCTCAGGGTTTCGGTGTTGCTTATGGAAGGATCAGGACTGAAACTATTCTCTTGCTTGGTCAGGCTAGCTTCTCTTCTACACTCGGGAGACTTACAATGAGGGACTACCCCATGGTTAATCTATGAGCTCTTTGGGAAGTGGTGGACAAATGTATTTAGGTAGAAATGTCAAAGCACATCTGCGTGAATGTATATAGATTTTAGATTTCTGTTTGCCTTTTCATTAGGGACTGTACATCTTCATTGAAAGCTGCTCCACTCTGATAAGGGTGAAGGAAAGCACTCTTCAGAAGTGCCTGGACAAATGCTGAGATAATGCTTTCCAGACAGACAAAATGCCCTTGCTGATTTATGAGATCGTTGCTGTCCTTGTCAGTGCTTCTGGAGCTCCTGATACAGGTGGAAGGAGAAACTTCCATCACAAATGAACATTTCTAGACTTAACCCATTTCTTCAGACACTATGTCTCTCCACCAGAGCCAAATTTTCTATTGACCTGGACAAGGCAGTAAGACAACGGCCAGGAAATCATTTCCCCGCTGTAATTGTCCAGGGTTTTCTCCTTGTAGGGTTGCTTTATCTAAGCAGTGATAAAGACCCACTGTGACTCAGTTTCCATTTTAGTATCCTTGATGACTGATAATTTATGGCCACCTGCCACAAACTGCTTTCACATATAGAAGCCATCAGAGCAGAATGGCACGCTCTCGACATTGAACATTGGAACCTGCACAATTGCTCTGTAACAACTCATTTTAATGTTTGCCTACTTTTCCTTATCTATCTATCTATCTATCTATCTATCTATCTATCTATCTATCTATCTATCTATCTATCTATCTATCTATCTATCTATCTACCTACCTACCTACCTACCTACCTACCTACCTATCTATCTATCTATCTATCTATCTATCTATCTATCTATCTATCTATCTATCTATCTATCATACTTGGGACAGAGGGAGGTTTGCTACAGTTCAGGGAGACATGCTACAAATCTAGCTGTGACCACACACAGAGTGGGATGGGATGACTTACCTCATCTAGGCTTACAGTGACCATTTGTATGCAGCACACCCCCTACGCACTCATCAAGACTGGTAGGGGAAAAGGTTCAGGATGCACAAAAGCAGCGTAGAGGAATTATTCTTGTTTATGGTAGGAAAGAGCTTACTTTCCACAGAGAAAGAGGTATGTTAACAAAGAAGCAAGCCCTGGGAAACAATCCTTTTGATTTCAGAGAACAGCAGGGGGCTGCTGCTGATTAGTGTCAAAGTATCTTTCAGGTGGGGCCAAAAGGTGAATTTTCTGTGGATTAATATGCAATTCCACATTCTGTTTTGGTCCTGTGAGCTTGTTCTTTTCCTATGTGGTCACTGGCTATAAGATCATAGTTTTAAAAGCACACAGCCACACAGCTGTACTGGTGTACTCATCACCCGGAGTTTAAAGCCAGCCTGCTCCACAATATAAGTTCTAGGTCAGCCAGGTCTACCCAGTGAGACACTCTCACCAAAAAAAGAAAAAAAAATCCAACCCTACACAGTCACTTGGCTATATATATATTTATATTTTTGGCTGTCAGACTTTTCTCCCATTGTTATGGCTGTCAGACATTTGGAGATTGCATAATGTAAATCCAATCTTCCTACAAAAGTCCTAGCCAAGAATCTTGATATCTCACGGAGAAAAGGAGCCTGTATTCTTTAGTCTTGAGGTGGATAGACCGTTCTGCCCCTTTTAAAAATGTTAAGGTAACATGGAAGCATTCAGTCTAGAGAAAAGTCCACCTTATACATCTTATTTGTGATTCCATAATTAGCCGGTACTGAGTCACTTGGCTCTTCCTCAGCCTCAGCCTACATCAACTTGCTTTAATTGATTAAGTAAAAATATATCATACATTCTAAGTCCCAATGAGATAAAGACTATATTTAGGTAATCTGAATATTTCCAAGACAACATTTTACAAACTACAGGTAATTAAAAATACATTAAATGTACAATAAAACATACTCTCTTAACCACATCAGACAGGAAAAAGTTTGGCTAAGTGTTTCCCTACCTCCCTATGTGCTGAACGCCTTGTAAGTGTAATGCTTAAGGCTCTTTGAAAGCCTCAAGGTTCCATCGATACTCACTTCTTAAGTTGATCACTTCAAAACAAGCCTGACTCTCCTCTTTTACCCTTCTGCCTCCTCCACCTACTCTCATTTCCCCCCTGACAGCCTGGTGTTGTTTTTGGCCGGAAAAAATTGGGTTTTGAAGCTCCTCAACTCTCCCATCTATGTTCTCTGGTCTGTATTCATTATTATCTTCTCTTATTGAAAGTCAAAACAGACTTTCAAAAAGTCTGTTTTGGGATCTGCATACCTGGCAGTCTGACCTCTTTGACATTGCCCTTGGACTCAGCCATGAATTTACACTGCCAGAAAGCATTGTTGAGTCTGGAAGATTAGGCTCAGAATGGGAGACATGAGTCACAGTATTTGAGAATAGGATGTCAGAGTCTATCTGAGCCAATGTTCTATTCAAAGCAGAAGAAAATGAGAGGAGCAGAAAGCAAGCAGAGTGCCTGGTATTTAAGTTCAGGGGGACTGTAGCGTAGGAATCCTCAACCCACAGCAATTTTCCTCTGAGTGTGGAATATTAGAAATATCTGGAAACATTTTTGCTTAGCATGATATGGGTTCAAGACGCTACCGGAATCTAGTGAGTATTAGTCCAATAAACCAACCATCCTGGAAGACACAGATCATTCTGTACATAAAGAAAAGCCAGTGGTGCTAAGGTCATTTTATCCCATTGAGTCAGAATAAAGCCAACAGCCCAGGATGGAGTGACAAAGAACACAAGCTTGCATTTGGGTTTCTGGAGTATGCTCCACAGAGCAGGGCGTTAGAATGGTGCGGGTTCTTACTATGAGTAGTGAGTATATGACAGCGCTTAACTATCAATGAACACCCTTGATACATGGAATACCTTTCATCATAAAGTACAGGACAGAGCAGTTCTTGTTACATCTCTTGTTGCACACTGCACCATCTTGAGAAGTGCAAGACTGTGTTACTCACTCTCTGAGTCATAGGGCATTGCTAGAAGACCTACAGGAATTCCAATCCATAGACTGGGTTGTCATGTTCATGACAAAAGCAGTGTTTTGACCTCAGAGTCAAGAGATGGCTCTTAAAGCCAGCTCAGATTTAGATTTTTTTTTTTATGTGACCCAGCTCAAGCTGTGGCTTCTCCACTCTGTGTTCATTTGTCAAATGATTTGACTCCTTTCACCCAAATGCCTGTTGCTTCTGATGGTAAGAACCTCCAGCATTCTTTTTTTTCTGCCCTGCATGCCTCTCCCTTGTCTCAGAGGGTCAGGTGGTGAGCAAGGCATGAAATAACATGACCTGCCAAACACTGAAGTGCCGTTCAGGATATGGCTGAGGGGAGGAGGTGGAGGTTCAGGAGCCATGGGATTAACTGGGGAAATGAGCATGGCTGAGGTATTAAATTTAGAACTATGCCTCTACCAGTCAGTAATTCAGTGTCCTTAGGCAGCTTTTAAATCTTTCTGGTTCTCAGTTATCTTGTCTGTGAGATGGGAATGACAGTAATGATAACTACTCATATTACTATTGATAGGAAAAGCTGACATATTATGCACATAAGCAGCCCGAAGGTAAAGACATGGACCAGATGATCCCAGTTGCTTTCTGAACACAGGGAACGTTACTGAGCTTCCCTAAGCCAATCTGTTCTTTCTGTATAATAGAGTTTATTCTGACATTTTCTTGGATGGGGTGTTATACTTACATCTGGGCACAGGAGAGAAATGCACAAAAACACGGTGACAGCAGCAGACTAATCTTGTTCCACTTACACTATATGAGGAAAACAAAAATCGCTTGCACACTGGTGCTGGCACTGTCCACTCTGGTTCCACAGGTCCCCTCAGTGTGATTTAGGCTAAAACCCCAGCATACTGTTCTCTTTCTTTTGTTTCAGTCTTGGGGAGAGAGGTTTCCCGAGACCACAATCCTGTTGTCCTCACTCTCCAAGAGGTCACTCGGCCCTCCGTGTTGGCATGTTCCCCATGTTAGTTAGTACAGGTCTTTTTCGACATCAGCTCTCTCATTAGCTCTATTGATTTCAAGGGCTCCACGGACCCAGTAAATGTAATATTTAACACCCGTGAGAAAAGTGATTCACTCGGAAGGGTCTTTCATCATCTCTTCCCATCTGGAGCTCCCTTTAAACTAGCTGAACACACCTGCTAGGGAAACAATGAACTTCGGTGACTTTTCTTTGTGTGCAAACAGAACTCACGCAAAATAAAGCAGGTATCAGAAGGAGCACTTCCTAGTTGCTGTTGGGGTGGATTGGCTGATGCTGTATAGGTGATACTGGTCCTGCCATTTTCTGGTAGTTTCACTGAGATTTGATTAGATCTCTACCTTTGATTGGCACCTGTTAATAACCCCAAACATGGGTGGAGGATGCTTATATTGTGAGCCAGAGTTATCTATGACTTTATTTTTCATCATTTTTGTCATTCAAGGGAGCACAGAAGGATATTATTTTTTTTTCTTAAAATGTTGTTATGTCTCCACAGACACTGGACTGAGGAAATGGTCCTGTATGTCTGCTTTCATGGTGATGCTTGGAAAATATATTGCCAGGATTGTTTGTGATATTCAAAGAATTTATTCGTGTGGTTTATTACCCTGTTTTGATGTGTGATAGGCATCTTGGTGACAATGCTCTTTATTCTTTATATTAATCTTGGCAGCAGCATTTCATTCCCTCTTTTCATATCATATTATGCAGTTAAAAAAAAATCTAAACAAGATCCTGACCTTGAAGTTCATTGATTCTTTACGAATAAGGGAAGAATGCTAAAAGAAACAAAATACCTAAGAGTCATTTGGAAAAAAAAATACCTAAAATTGAATGTTGATGTTAAAAAAAAAAAATCAGCCATTGTGGTGCTGAATATGTAGAAGAACGGAGTGGAAAATGGGTAAACTTCAAAACAAGCTAGCAAGTACGATCTGATTAGTCTTTATTTTCTCCAAAACATAAAATCTGCAAATCATTTTCTAGGCATGGGCAAGAAGAGCCATCCGTATGTTTCCTCCTTCCGCAGATGAGAAAATAAAGTCAGAGTGCTTGGAAGAAGAGGCAAAGTGAGCCAACAAGCCTGAATGCTTGCCCAATTTTCTCTGTACATGAACGCCATAGGCGTAGCCATGCTAGCCTGAAGCAGCAAAATGTCGTTCCTGTCTCAAGCTATAACACAGTGATGTATCCTTTTGCCGCTGTCTGAACTGTGTCACCAGTACTTACAAAGCCAGTGCCAAGAGTGAGCAAGTTAGAAGGCCCTGGGGACTACAATCACACCATGCTCCAGGAAGAACAAACTGCCCTTTGGGCAAGTTTCCTGTGACTGCCCCTGCCATCAGCTCTAAGGAGGGATGTGATGACATCTGTCTTCTTGGTATGCAGGCCAAATTTTGGCAGGTCCTGGTAGTTCCAATTTACACCTGCAATTTCAGAACACTGTGAAAGAAGCCAAATACATTTTTAAATGACTTATTTAAAGCTCAGTGACAGAGCTGGGTTTGCTCATAGTCATCATGCAAAAATGGTCTTTCTATTCTGTCCTTCCTAAGAGAGACTGTGGACCTGTGGAGAGCTTTTCCACATCTTCCCATCTGCTTGACTGAGAGGGCTGTTTGGCCACTTGCCACCCATTCTTTCTCCTCTTGTTGGGATTAGCTGTTAGCTTGAATGGGGATTGCTTTTGTCATGCATAAAGACTCCTTAAAACCAATCAACAAATCATCACTTCATGTATCATCTTCTTGAGTGAATTTAGACCTGAAACTTTGAAACTTGCACAGAAGGAAGAAGAACAAGGAGGAAGGAGAGATAAGGACAAGGACCAGGACTTTGTTGGTCTTCTAAATAGTTTCCTGCATAAACCCATAATCTCATTTTTGAAACACAATAAACTCCAAGGTTGCACAGCATCAGGGAGTAAGGATTTCTGATGCACTGATCTTTGCTCTTTTTTTTTTTTTTTGTAGCAGCATGTAGTCATGAAAACAGGAACTTGAATTAAGCTAATGCTAAATCCTGGCAACACACACTAATTTCCCCTTACAGTTAATAGGTAGCACAATTTTAATACTATATGGGAGCCATGGCGTAAACAAATCCCAAATAATTTAGGAGCTCTCTTAGTTTCTTTCCACACATAAGATTTACAGAAGCTTGGTGGCAATTTTATGTTCTGACCTCTGACTGCCATGTACATTCTGTCTTCTGGATTCATTCTTCATTAGGTGAATGGAGTAGAGTAAGCAGGAGGCCTACAGACCAAGCTGAAGCTCCATGAGAAATCAGGTTCTTTTGGGAAGAGGCCACTGATGGCACTATTTTTCTAAGAGCTCCTCAGTTTTTTTTTTTTTTTTTTTTTTTTTTTTAGAAACAGAGCATAACAAAATGGCTTCATGTGGGTGTCCTAGTAAGGGGAACAGAAATGTGTGTGTGTGTGTGTGTGTGTGTGTGTGTGTGTGTGTGTAAGGGGGGGGCTATCTCTGACATGGCCTCTATTGCCTGCTTTGTGTGTGTGGTTTTGGTGCTCTTTTTAACATTTTTTTTATTCACTATACATCCTTGTTGTAGCCCTATTCCCCTCTCCCTCCCTCCCTCTTCCCCTTTTTCTCAGAAAAGGGAGCTCCCTTTCCCATCCACCCGAGTTCATCAAGTTGCATCAGGACTGAGCATGTCTTCTTCTCTTGTGGTCTGGCAAGGCAGTATCACCAGGGGAAAGTGATAAAAAATCTGGCAAGTAAATCCATGTCCAGGGCAGTCTCCACTTCCTGTACTAGAGGACCCATATGAAGTCTAAGCTGCCCATCTGCTATATCTTTATAGTGGACCTAGGTCTAATTCATGCATGGTCCTTGGTTGGTGCTTCAGTTTCAGTAATCTCTTTTGGGCCCTGGTTAGTTGGCTCTGTTGGTCTTCTTGTGGAGCTCCTGTCAACTCCATGTTGTTTTCTCTTTCCTCCCACTTTTCCGTAAGACTCCCTAAGCATTGTCCAGTGTTTGGTTGTGAGTCTTGGCATCTATTTTGAGGTGGTGTTGGGTAGAACCTCTCAGAGGACAGATCTGTCAGGCTTCTGTCTGCAAGTTTAGCCTAGTATAATTCATAGTGTCAGCAATTGGCATTCTCTAGTAGGATGGGACTTTGATTGGGCATTCCCTCAATCTCTGCTTTATCTGCTCTATCTTTATCTCTGCATATCTTGTAGGCAGGGTAAATTTTGGGTTGAAGTTTTGTGGATGGATTGGTGTTCCCCTCCTTCTGCTAGGAGACTAGTCTAGTTAGAGGGTATCTTCTTCAGTCTCTCTGGCCTGTGCTACTAACTAACACTGCTTGAATTCCCCTCATATCTTCCCAGGAGCCTACCCTGATTTAGGTCTCCAGCTTTTCACAGAGATACTGCCACCCTCAGTTTCTCTTTTATCTGCAGACCTTATATACTTTCACCCTTGCTCTTCCTAGATCTGATCATTACCCTCTTAACTTTCTGCACCCCCTCTCCTACTTTGTTTCTTCCCTCTCTTCAGCCCTTTCCTCTGTTTATTCTTTCTCCCCTTCCAAGTGAGATTTATACATCCTCCCTTGGATCCTCTCTGTTACTTATCTTCTGTGGGTTTGTGCCTCATAGTATGGTTATCCTGTACTACATGGCTAAAATACACTTATAAGTGAGTACATAGCATGTGTGTCTTTCTAGGTGGGGGTTATTAGATGATTCTAGTCCCATCCATTTGCCTGCAAATTTCATGATTTCTTTGTTTTAAATAGATGAGTAGTATTCTGTTGTGTAAATGTGCCACAGTTTCTTTATCTCAAGACCCCGCTATACCTTCTCTGGGTATATGCCCAAAAGATATGCTCATCATACAACAAGGACACTTGCTCAACTATGTCATAGCAGCTACTCACAATAGCCAGAATCTGCATATGACCAAGATGTCCCTCAACAGAAGAATGAATAAATAAATCATTGCCTGCTTTTGATCACGTCCAGACCACAGGGGAAGAGGACACTCAGTGTTGATGAGACTTGATGATCCGGAGTAGGTCATTAGGAAGGGGGTCCCCTTTTCTGAGGAAGAGGGGAGTGGGATGGGGGAAGAGGGTGGGACCAGGAGGAAAGAGACTATGATTGGGATATAAAGAGAGTAAATAAATAAATTAATTAACAACAACAAGAAGAACAAAAAGAATTCCTACTACTTACGGTTACTAAAGAGTTTCTACACAATGTGTAATTTTCCTGCTCTCAGAAATCTGGTCCCACTGGCTGATTGTACCGTAGCGTTATTTCATGGGACTTTTCCTGGATTTCTTGCTCTGGTTAAATGTCTATCAGGTCCCTGCAAGTAGCAATTCTAGTCTGTATCTCCATCAGTTCCTCTTGCTTCCCCAGTGCCAATGAGTGGTCATGCTGTTGTTCTAGTTGGTACTACAAAAATCCTGGAGCCATTCTGATTCCTCTTTCACTGATTCTTTCTCTCTTTCACTATCCCTCCCTCCACTCTTTCTTTCTTTCTTTGCTTGCTTGCTTCCTTCCTAGTGTCATTCCCTATTCATTGAAATTCCATTGGCCCTGCCTTCATGTTATATCTAAAATTGTGTGTAATCGCCCACTACCTCCACAAGACATAAAATACTTCTATTTAACACTCCAAACCTGTGGTACAGAATGATGTCTGTCACAGATCTTGTACTGAGCTATTTTTTAGCTGCCAGATTATGTGTGCTAAAAAAAAAATTATGACCATCTATGCAATAAGTATGCTCTCACTGGAGGGGACCTCTGTCAAGAACTTTTATTGGAGACTCTCCTGAGAGTCAACTAGGGTCTTAAACATAAAGGCAGAGAGGGCTGTGGGCATAGGTGAGGGCAACTGTAGGTGTGCAAAGGATGTGTAAGACCTTCGTTACACCATGAACATTGAACAGGCAAGCGAACAGACAGGCAAACACATAAGCAAGCACTGGGAAGCACCATGTGATGTCCAAGTGCATTTTGTGAACACAGGAAATTCCTTCTGTATCACTTTGGGAAAGTCTCCATTTCTCACTAGCAACCAGCAGTGAAGCTTGTGGGTCCAAGGACTGATGAGCAAGTGTTTCCAACTTAACTAAATTGCCATGGTGCTTAAGACTTGCTTGGAGCAGTTTAAGTGTAAGTATATTTTAATTTTCCTAAAAGTTCAAATGTTGAAAAAGAACCTGCAAAACCATCTAGACAATTTTGCATGGTTTCACCATTTGTTAACATATTTTTAGTTTTTCTTATAATTGGTACTCATGTTTGCCTTTTTATATTTTTATTAGTAATTGTGAATAAATTGGAAAAGTCATGTCTATATTCTGCTAAAATACTCCCATGCTTAGTTAGTAGTAAAAAAAAAATCCTCTTTTAAAGAAAATATTTATATTTTTTATTTTGTGTGTGTTAGGGGGAAAAGGGAAAGGGAGAGACAGAGACTGAGACAGAGAGAATGAGTAGAGGAGGGAGAGAGACATCATGCACTCATGTTTGTGCATGCAGAAGAAGGCATCAGATCCTCTGGAACTAGAGTTATAGGCAATTAGAGCTGTCTTGTGTGGGTTCTGGGTACTGAACCCAGATTCTCTGCAAGAGCAGCAAGGATTCTTAATCACTGAAATATATCTCCAGGTCTCCCCACCCCCAAATATTCTTTATGTAAAAAATCCCAGCATAATTTTTAAAATCAAGAATTTAGGGTTAATACTACACACAATCTATTATTACCTGGCATATGTAAGTTTACTCTTAAATCCAGGCCTACCTGCCACTAACTGCAAATGTAGCCATGGATCTTCAGTCTCTCCACAAATGTGCTTTCTTCAAGACTATACTTTTGAAGATGCGGGCTGTTTGATGGGCAGAATGTTCCCTAAGTTTGGAATGCTGGAACATTGGTAAGGAAGTGATCCTGTCTCTTCTAGTGCTCCTTACTCGAAGGTCCCTGGGCTAGGTGGACCCCATGGTGTTGTTCAGCCTCATTGCTTGGGTCAGCCAGCATATGAATCATTCTATTATCATTTCAAGTTATCATTCTTTTTTCCTTATACTTAAAAGTAGTTTGTGAAAAGATATTTTAAAACTGTATCTTAGCTCCCTCAAACATTCATTTACCCACTGTCTTCAATATTTGCTGATGATTTTTTTTAACCTGATGGATAATTTCTATTACTGGTTGCAAATGGTGATGCTGTGATTGCTGTTTTATTCAGCATTACTAATTGGAATTATACTATGGATTTTTTTCACCTTTTAGTCCATTAATTTATTTGTTTATTTATTTAACTACCTGTTAGTTCCATAGAGTCATTGACTTAATTTCACTAGTATTATACTCTTTTAGATTGGTATATTTTCATACTCAAATTGCCCCAGATTTCTCTATATCCAGTACCCAGTACACATCCCTTCAATCTAGGTCTTCAGTCATTTCAGGGTATGTGTGTGTGTAGGTGCATGCGTGTGTGTGTGTGTGTGTGTGTGTGTGTGTGTATGTGAGAGAGAGAGAGCGAGAAAGAGAGAGAAAGAGAGAGCACCTGGGATTATTTAAAGCTTTCTGAAACTGGCCTGTAGTTATGGTTTGAAGTCCCCAGGCTGACATCAGACTGGTAAGAAACCAGAGATAAATTGTGTGTGTGTGTGTGTTTGTTTTTAAATTTTATTTTAAAAGGTTTAAAAAAATTCTCTGATTGCTTGAGAGACAGAGACGGAGAGATGCAGAGAGATGGAGAGACAGACACAGAGAGAGACAGACATAGAGACAGAGAGAAGGGACTTCCAGAGGCCAGAGGCCAGAGGCATCAGTTCCACAAAGCTAGAATCACAGGTGGTTTTGGTTCTCCCAATCACTGTCTTGAGAAGCAAACTTGGGTCCTCTACAAAAGCAGTATAATCTCATAACTGCAGAGTCACTTCCGTGTACTCCTTTTTTTCTGTCTCCCTCTGTCTGACTTTCTCACCATGAATCTATTTCTAACATAGGCTACTTTCATGATATATTTCTAATATATATCTTTTATTTCTGATATTACGTTCACATATGACATATCATAATTATCCAGTTATGCAGTCTGCTTTTAAATCTATTGCATGACCACCAACTAGAGAGTTTACCTTAAACTTAGAGTGACCAGTGTACTGTTCACTTTGACAATAAAAAAGAAGTATCACCAAAGTAAAAAAATAAAAAAGATGAGCATGCTGCAGTTGCAAGAAAAGAATAAACAGAAAAACTGCTTAGACCACAAATACATATGCACTCGGTATGGAGTCATCGTAATAATGGGAGTCATGCTTATGAAGTTATCACCAAAAGTTTTCTAGAGTGTTTGAAATAATATGCAAAACAAGATGCTGCCTACCCCATAGAACTAAGTGTGCTAGAATGCCAAGCATTGCTTTTCTTTTCTCCCGTTGTCTGTAGGTTGTGTCTTACACAGGTGAGAATACTTCAGAAAGACATGCCCCAGCCTTCATCCCAGCTCTCTTGTGATCAGACCATGACACAGGTGAAAATTCTGAACTACAAATCTTACTTGTGACTAGGTCTCTAAAATGTGTTATACACATTTTATCATGTCTTCATCCTGGAGACTCTAAACTACATTCTCTCTAGATCCTGGGCTTTGCTTCCTTCAAAGCTGTAGAAAGCCCTTTATGAAGAAAATGTGATATGTGGGGAGTTCTAGAGCTAGGACTAGAATATTGCTGTTAAACGGCATTCACAGTGAGAGGTAGCAAGTGCAGCCTCTGCTGGTGTCACAGCGAGGGGCTGTCCTTTTATGGCATGTATGCAAACGTCCTGAGGAACCTGGAAGAGATGGGATCGATTTTCCTTTCTACCACCCTATTCCAAGAGATGGAATCGAGTGAGGAACACGCTCAGTAGCAGTGTGTAAGGCAATGTAAGGCAAGCAGGATGAGGGAAGAGATGGCTTGCCTCTGGCACCACCACTCTGCGCAGGATACCTCTCCCATGTGAATGCCTGTATGGTGAAAAACACTTTGTTCATCCACCATTGGTTTCTGACCACAGAGTGCCCATCACCTTGCAAGCAGCTCTGCAGTCTTCTGAATCAGGGAGGCAGAAGCTGGCTGTCGGCTTAGTTCTCCTGCCTTGCTTTCTTCCACGAAGGGCTCTTTGCTGCCAGGAGCACAGCGAAGTGCTCTCCTGCACAGACTCTGGCATGGATGAGGTCCAGAGAAGACCCTCCACTGAGCAAATGGATGGTCTGGTTTTTAATTCAAGTATTACAATAGCAGTAATTTGGCACTGATTAGCAGTGTTAGTCCCGGAGGCCAAAGGAGGACTACAATCCAGTGTGAGGCTCGAAACAATTACTTCCTTTAGATAATCACTTTTTTTAGAGGCCAACTGTGCATATAAATATCACATCATGCCAGGACTTGGCAAGTTTTTATCAGCCTCAACTCAGGCAACTTCTGTATCCTTTACGCCCCAGGCACTGAAAATAGCTTGTCGTTTCAGCCAAGCCCAAAACAATCCCACTGGCCAGGAGACAGACAGAGATGGAGCTGGGTACCTTTGCTGTCTTCCCCTTCTCCAAACCATGTTCATCTGCTCAACCCCAATGAACTAAATCTCATTATCTATGTTTCTTCTAAGGTATTTTGAATTCAAAGTACCTCTAAAAGCTCCTGTCCAATTTGTAGGAAACAAGAGCCATGTATTTGATTAAAAATTTCTTGGCCAATGGCAATAGGCATGTAAACATTCATTCACTCCTGTGTTGTTTCACCAAACCTTTACCAACCATTCTTACAATAGATGCTAGAAGTGGGCACCAGAACATGCATTTAGCACTATTCTTCAATCTATCTGAGAAAACATATATATACACATATATAAATAGATAGAGATTATAGATAGCTATAGATTATATAGATAGATATAGAGATAGATTTAGATATAGATGATATAGAGATAGAGATAGATAGATAGATAGATAGATAGATAGATAGATAGATAGATAGATAGAT
>NW_026586173.1:7542659-7544840 GCF_907164565.1 Psammomys obesus
GATAGATAGATAGATAGATAGATAGATAGATAGATAGATAGATAGATGATAGATAGATAGATAGAGGTAGAGGTAGAGATAGAGGTGGAACTGTCGATCCAAGTCAGGGTTCATGCATGCGAGGCAAACAAATGGTCTATATTCCCACTCTCCTTTTTTTGTATTCATCTACTTTGACATTGATGCAGAAACACAGCTCTCACCTCAAAGATCATAAAAGATAGTTTACTGTGGAGTTCTAGATCAATAACCATAGACTAATTACCCCAAAATTATGTTTCAATGAGGTAATGGTTTCATAATTTTTTAGTCATATAACAAAAAAGTGATAAATCAAGGTGTTTAATAATAGGTCACTGGAAATATCAGATAAATGGGGTATAGCACAGCATGGAAGTCTCTGCTATAGGCCTCTGATGTAATATGATGGAATCTAGAGGGCTATAGGTGCGTTCCAAAAAGGATTTTGCCCAAAACATGGAGGCAGACAGTGCATAGCTATTAATGAGGCTGCAGATAGCCCTTTGGATTGCTTTGTATCTGGAATATTCTAGCTCCCCATGATCACAGAGCTTTAATCATCCCATCAGCCTTGTTAGGTATAACTTCTATATGGGAACTTCATTCCTTTCTACAACTTATAAATTAGTGACACAAATATATCAACAGAAATAATACTAGCAAAATAGAATGGTTATAAGAAAAATAGTAATAAAGAATAAAGATATTCTCTTTCTTTTGGGAATCAGGACTTGTAATTGTAATGTGATTGACTGAAGGTATCTGGAACTGATGATGCCTAAGATTCATCAGGCCTGGAAAAGTCTCATTTGCATTTCAAATGCTATGTCCATTAATAAATATTTATGTAATAGCTACTAAGGACTAGGCACCATTCCAGGCTTTGTGAATACGGCAAAGTCCATGACCTCATGTGGCTTAAAATCTAGTTGGAAAAGTCTAAGAGCTAAGCCTTGTAAGTGCTTACCACCCTCTAGACACGGAATCATTTTATACTATTCAGCTAATTTTATCCTCACAACTCTAGATGGCAGGAGTTAGAGCCTCCAGGGCACTTCCTAGCTGAAGTTCAGACATGATAAGTATTTTGCCCAAGGCCATCCACCTAATAAATATCAGCTAGTAATTAAACAGGAAGCCTGGCTTTGGTGGATGACTGACTTTTAAAGCCTGAAATGATTCTGTCCCTGAAGGATAAACTCAAAGATCACAGTGCCTAAATAATCATGTGACATCACTCAGAAATTACAATGTGTATCAAAATCTTTTGCTTGGACTAGTCTGCTGTCACCACAGCATTATGAAGTTTCCCTGTTGGCAACTCTGGGATGCTTGACCCCAGCTTCCATTGACAAGGAAAAAATCCAAACATCGTGATTTATTATGACAGTTTATTCTGATAATCCCACTTATCAAGAGTCACCTGATACCCCCCCCCCAACATACATCAAGGTTGTATTCGTGTACCAAACTGTATGTAGCACTTCCTTTTGTAACTGCATAGAGTAATTTTCTCTGGAACCAGAGTTTTTCTAGAAAGCCTTCCTATTTCAGGTCATCAATCCTTAGGTTATACACTCAACGATCACTTTTGTGGGTAGGCAGCAAAAAGATGTTCTTGGACTATCTAGATACTCATGGGTAAGGGGTGCTGGGGCTGCCCAGTTAAGAGTCAGTGAGGAGAAATTAAAGGTGATTTTAGTTGTTTCTTATTATTCTCACAATTCAACTCTTATCACCTCTCTCTCACTTGGCTTATAAGAGCTATGGATAATGTGTACACATTATATCATACATCCCTGACCTCGTAGCTCATATTTTAGAACACTAAAGTTTTTTTCTTGTCTACCTACTTTAAGAATCTTCCGTCTAGCAGATATTTTGTGAGAGTACTATTTCATTTTTTAAACAATTCTTAAGATCTCCTAAAATTTTCAAGACCAAAAATTATCTTTCATATGCATACAAATATTTAATATAATTGGTCTCAGGAAAATGCTCCAAGCAACTTCCAATGCTAACATTTCTGTCTGCTTGGAAAATGAGCACACACAGTTATGCTTCTTCCTTCCTTCCTTCCTTCCTTCTTTTCTTCTTTCTTTCCTTCTTTCTTTTTCTTTCTTTCTTTCTTTCTTTCTTTCTTTCTTTCTTTCTTTCTTT
>NW_026586173.1:7544850-7552988 GCF_907164565.1 Psammomys obesus
TTTCTTTCTTTCTTTCTTTCTTTCTTTCTTTCTTTCTTTCTTTCTTTCTTTCTTTCTTTCTTCCTTTTTCTTCTTTTTAAACCATCGGAGGCGAAAAGAATAGTGCTCATGTTTTGTTCCAATGACACTCTTAAAGGCATACATGTTCAAGTAGACACGAGACAACTGTTTACTAAGATCTATCTTTTCAAGCCTCCCTCCCAGGCTGATATTTATGTACATAATATAACTCTGATATCAGTCTGGGATGAGCATAAACACATGACTCCTGAAACACAGAGAGCATCCTAGTAGATTTCGGAAAGTTTTTTTTTTTTTTTCTACCGGAGTATATTTTGGGGCAGCTCTTTTATGGTGGTGGTAGTATAGACAGCTCCTATCTGGGTACTCTTGACTCATTTCTCTTGACTCAGTTCCCATTTTGTTGTCCTTGGCAAAGGCTGTTGGGTAAATGCCACCCTGCTGGTTGGTGAGGGGATTGGTATGAGTGAAGGCATGCATTAGCTTCTTACTCATCTTTAGTCTCAGAATGCTAGTCCTACTTTCTCTGGCAGGATGGCCTCTGATATTCCATTGGCTTATTTCTATATCCTCCTTCTTGCTGAGGTTTATCACATTCCTCCATATTTTCTTTATTTTTCAGAAACCTCTCCCACTGACCTGAGTACACAAGGCATAGGAGAGGCTCCAGGGACCTTCCCACGGAAACTATCTGCCCCCTTTACCTCTTCTTTCCTTTTCTCTCAAGCCTGGCACAGCCTTGATTTACCTGGCTCCTCACTTGTTAATTTACAGAGGATTTCACCACATAACCCCCAATTTTTCCTCAAAATGCACCAACGCGGAAGTCCAACACACCAAAGGTAAACTGAAACCAAGTATCTTCTCCAAGATCAGTTGGCAAAAGCCATTTTCACAGCTATGTCATTTTACCTGATGGTCCGTTTGTCACTCTCCTGTTTTCCCACTAACTTCTTTCCCAGAAGGTATTTAAATGTCCCATTTATTTGGAAAACACTAGAAGACAACTCCAAAATACAGTGAAGAGATGTTCGACAATTTTCTTAGAGGCATCTTAAAGCAGAATTATGTTACTCCATGACATCTTAAGAAGTGAGCTGGAAACTTTCAGTCCATAGAATCACGTCTCAGTCAGTACAGCGTATGCACCATGACAGCCTCAAGGCCGCAGACTTAATGGAGAACTTTCTCCCATGACATCATTCAGTAAGAGAGTTCCTCCATTCCAGACACTTCATTGATTATATGGTTTGGGCTCTGCCTGTTCACTTGGGTGACAGATGATTCCTGCCCTTGCATTACCCTTACATCTCTCAGGCTTTAAAAGATTTTGGAAGGATCATGAATACTAAGCAGAGACCTTGGTGTAGAAATTTTCATTCTAGACACCATGTCCTTGTTTATCAAGGTCTGCCTGTGTTTGATTCAGATGTGTAGTTAGTTGCTGGGCTTTTTTTTTTTTTAAATTGTTTGCTCTGATTGAAATGACAACATATGCACATGCAAAAGCCTTGCTCTTCAGACTTAAACAAGGGATGCTCTGGATTCCACGGAAGCACAGTCTGAGAAAAAGAGGCTGATCTAAAGTGGTCTCTGTCTTTCCACCCCAGAAGATGCCTCACCAAAGGCCATCTGGTCAACTCAGCAGGCAGAAGCAGCAGAGGGTCCAGATGGTTGGGCTCTTGGAGGATTCGTCATAAGCCCATGCATTCAACCCCATATGCCAAAAGGTCACCCCATTCTGAGTGGCAGCCTTCCTGGGTATTTTCTCTGTGGTTTTTCCTGTGTAGTCTGCACCCTGATGTTCTCAGGGTTCCGAGGTTTTAACGAGGCATCATTATAATTACTGTAAGTACTAGCTGGCATCATTGAGTTCAGTCTCACTATTGCACCAGAGGTTTCAGAAAATCAAATCAAAAGAATGAGGGCACATATCAAGTGGTCCTCACATAGGTAAAGGCAGATGGCTTGTGCCATTTTGGTACCTGCCCTTCTATAGAAAATGCTGGCAAAGGCCACCATATCTGGAAGGCACAAGAAGAAATCTTATCTTGGTGTGCAGGTTGGGTACCTGATGGCTTAAAGGACTTAGGGGGAGGAAAATGTAAAAGAAAAGTACAAATGAAAAGCGAATTAGTCTATTGCTCCCCAGTAGTTAAGCCATGCCCTCAAGGAATAATAACAAAAAAAGGCAATTTAAGACAGTGCCTTTATTCTCCCAGACTCTGAAAGTACAGCTTTCCCTGGAGGTAAAAGGTTAAGCAGTATGACATTTACAGTTCTCTCTCAGCCCCAGGATTCTCCCAGCTCTAGGATTTTTGCAAAGCACTAGGTAGATCTGGCAGACAGGCTGATATGGAATCATGGGGTCTGGAAATCCACTCTATCCTGAATGCCCGGGCTCCTTTGCATAGATTATCTACTTCACCATAGATTTAGTGTCCCTTCTTTAGAGTGACAGGTCAGTGTAGACTCAAGTTGGTGACTGCTATGAGTGGCTCAGGCTTCCCAAGGCTCCTTTGACAGTGTGGGAAATCTCATTAAAAGATGGCATTTGCTGAGAATCCCTCAAGGGTAAAGGTGGTAATTTCAATCACAGGTCCCCTCTGCAGGGCCCAGCAGGCAGTGTGGTGGCTTTGAGAATGAGTTGTCACTTCAGCATCCTCAACCTTCTGCTAGGTGCTACAGAGTTGAAGGGCTCATGTGCTTTCTACTTTAAGAGCCTGAATAGGTTTTCCTCACCTCTGTCTTCCTCCCTTCCTTCCCTGGACCTATTACCACCTAGATGTTCTCCACCAGAGACCCAAGGAAGCAAGAACTTCCCTTTGCCTCCAAATTGCAAGTGGTTTCATTCTTGAGCATTCCTGGATGTTCTGGGCAGGCGTTTCTGACATGGTACCAGGTCTAGGAATTAATGAAAATAAAGACAAAGACTCCAGTCTACTAGGCTCCTTGTTTTCCAAACAATCTCTTGAAATGATGGTTGTAACAACTACAGATACACCAATTAGTCACACTCCTGGCTCCTAGAAGTTCCACTTGGGGAGCATTTTCCTTCCTTAACTCTCTTGATGTGCAGAGACAGTATCCAAATCTATCCCAGAGAGGCTATGCCAGGCTTTTTATATGTACTTTTTTTAAAAGAGCATGCATAATATACTGTGTTCCCCAACTGAATAGGATGTACCAAAGACAAGAAGTAGTTCCCAAAGCTTATGATGGAGCTGAAAAATTCATATGCCCTAGTGACATCATAGCCATTGTGTTATAACCCAGTGCGATGCACTTGTTTGTGGTGACTGTATTGCTAGCCATACGAGAAGTGTTATATGTGGGTCTCTGGACATGGCTGAGAATAAAAAGCCTGTTTTGCAAACCTAAAGGTCTGAGGTCCATTCTCTGAGGATCTCAACCTAGGTAAAACTGCTTGCTGGGATGACATGCACTTGCAATCCCCAGGCTGAGGAGGAGACAAATGTTTCCCAGGGGCTCACTGGCTAGCTTGGCTTGTCTAATTAGTTAGGACTATGCTAATGATAATAGACAGTGTTTAAAGGAGGTGGTCTGTGTTTATGAGGATGATACTCAAGGTTGTCCTTTGGCTTCCATAAAACACACACACACACACACACACACACACACACACACACTTACACTCACATAAACACAACTATCGCATACACAGTCTTAATAGAAATTTCTTGATAATGTTAAGTGATTGTTTCGGTTTATCCATTAAATTGTATTGTGCTTTCTGTCATTATATTAGAATATATTTGTTCTCATAACAAGTACTGTAAAGCAATGTGCCTTGTCACCTCAGGGACTGTTTCATGCAGCTCATGTTTACAGCATTTTTTGATTGCATCAAGAGACCATGTAGAGTAATTGAGCAAAATCCTCTGGTCACTGCAAGGACATTTTGTGATAGTCACTCAGTGACAAAATCACCTAAAGATAAATTCCTCACAAGATGTCCTCATTGGTGACATATGACCGTCACCTCCTCTGTAGTTGATGAAGCAGCCATCCCCAGGATTTACATTTGACCTGTAACTACTTGAACTTTCTGTTACTCAGCATCTTAGTTGCAATTTCTATCACTGTGAGGAAGCACCATGATCAAATGCAACTAGGGGAGGAAAAGGTTCATTTCCTTTACCCTTCCATATGAAAGCAGTTAGAGCAGAAACTTAAACACGGCAGGATCTGAAGGCAGGAGCTGATACAGAAGCTGTGGAGAAGTGCTGCTCATTGCTTGTCTCCATGGCCTGCTGAGCCTGCTTTCTCATAACACACAAGACCACTAACAAAGGGTGGAACCACTCAGTATGGGCTAGGCTGTCCCATCAGTCACTCATTAAGAAGATGCCTGACAGCCCAGCCTACAGACCTATCTTGTAGGAGCAGTTTTTCAACTAAGGTTCCCTCTTTTTAGATGGCTCTAGATTGTGTCAATTTGACCAAACAAACAAATAAACAAACCCCCAAACAAAAACGAGCCAGCACACTTTATCACTTACAATAAATGCTGGCTCCTACCCTTCCAGCTATATGTTCATGTTTTACATACAGAATCCCCACATTTGGAAAACTCTACAAGATATTTATTATAATCCCATCATCCATTTCTTAATGCTTTTATTGTTAACAGTATACTTGAGTTCTCTAGAGAAAGAGAATTAATAGGATTTTCTCCCTAGTATGTATTAGACAGATATGTATGTGTGTGTGAGAGAGAGAGAGAGAGAGAGAGAGAGAGAGAGAGAGAGATACACATATACAGACTCACACATATTCACAAAAGGATAGAAAGTCTCAGAGACAGTGTGGGCTGGGCTGATTGTAAGATCTGAATCTACAGGACTGTGGAGGCCAAGATGCCAAACATTCTGTGCTGGGGGAAACCTGGTGGTATAATTGAGCTGCATTTGAAGGCTCTAGGGCTGAAATCATCAAAGTAAGTAGATATATGGCCCAGCTCAAACAGAAGCACAGCTGTCCTTTCTCTGGTCAGTCAGTGGATTTGACAATGCTCACCAAGATCAGGGAGGGTGGATCTTCTTCTGTAGTCTACTTGTTCAACAATAATTTCTCCCAGAAATGCTCTCGTAAACCCACTATGAAAATGCTTCATCAGTTACTTGGCATCCTCAACCCAGTCAGTCAACGCAAACTACATAAAGAGGAGCACAGAGGGTGATGGGAAAGAGCTGTGCACACATTGTCTAAATTCATTTATTTATTTATTTATTTATTTATTTATTTATTTATTTATTTATTTATTTATTAAAATGTGGTATTATTGTTGGGGTGTGAGTAGCTGTAACAGGTGTGTGTGTGTGTGTGTGTGAATGTGGGTATACATGTGGCATGGTCTGGGCATGCCGCAGCACACATGTAGCAGTCGGCTTTTTTAACCTCTCCTCTGTAGACAGATTCAGACTTGCACAGTGAGCCCTCTGCTGAGGAGCCCCCCACCAGCCTTCGTCTAAATGTGATTGTGCTTGCTCTTATTAATTTCAGATTTTTTTTTAATGAATGGAAATCTTACAAAGAGAGCTGAAGTTTTTGAATGTGTAACCTCATTCCTACTGAGGCAACCACTGTCCTGAAGTTGACAATATGAACTTGTTCAGTACACACTATTATAATTACTTTTGAGGAGACAATGAGGCTATAAGATATCGAACAATCTGCTTAAGGCTACTGGCTACACAGAGGGCATTGGGATGTAATGGAAGCTCCTTCCTTGAACTTGGAACAAGCACTGATCTCACAGACATACAGGTGATTGACACACGGTTAGAGATGGGAAAGATGCAAAACCTTCAATGTGAAATGGGAAGGGTGGCTTGTGTGAAGACATGCACTTATTGAATTCTCCTTCCTGAGAGTAACTGGGCAGTGCTGCTTGTGGCTTCCATACGTCTAGTCAACTCTATTGGCACAGATCTCTGCTAATGTAATTTGAAGTTTCGTAAGCTTTTAAGACCCAGCCATTAGAAACTTTCTCTGCATATTTACGGAATAATGATAATTATAGGTCCGATATTTCCATTGGAGGAGAAAAAGCAATCAAGATTCATTTATTTAATATATTATTTACTGGGTATCTACACGTAGACTTAGCTAGTTAAGAGGCCACAAATGCAAACAAAATTTAATTGTTATTCTCATAATCTTGTAATTTACTTGAGAAGGAGGAGGAAGAAGAAGAGGAAGGTCAAAGTGCTGTGCTGTATTTTACTAGAGGGGAAATTTAAGGCTGTATACAAAAATCAAAGAATGGTTCCTGTCAGGAGACACTCCTAAACTTGTCTCTGGGGGATTTACACAGTTGACAAGGAGAAGAAGAACTGGTCTGTGCTTCTGGTCACAAATAAAAGTATTGTTTTCAGGAAATACTATTCTGGAAACTCCCTTGGCATTCTTTACCTGTTCTTATATCCTTATTCTTGATATTATCCTTCCATGTCTTGTTATTTATCTCCCCCATCTCATGGTGAGAGCTAAGAGGGAATAAGGGAGGTCATAAATAATCAGAATGCCACTGATGGCTGCCCTCCCTACTGACCAAGGGATCTCCAGATGTCCCCATGGTGGTGGAAGTAAGAGTCTCTTCTGCTTTTGTCATTGTTCTAATTCCAGCTTCACACCATTGTCTGCATACGATCAACCTGGTAGATCTTGACCTCTCCATCTTATTTAAATGTAAAGAGTGGAAGAGGATAGCAATAAACACAATTCTCAAAGAATGGTTTGGTTTGTCCCTTTCTTAGGTTTTTTTTTTCCCCTATGTAGCTCCATAAGCTAAACTTTGCATGCCAGATAACGAACTTCTTTCTCCAGTGGAGAGCCCTGCTCAGACTGTCAAGTGGTATGTGGTGGTTTGAAAGAAAACAGCCCCTATAGACTAGTAGGGAGTGGCACTACTAGGAAGTATGGCCTTGTTGGAGGAAGTGTGTCACTGTGGGAGTGGGATTTGAGACTTATATGCTCAAGCTAGGCCTCTTGTGGCAGTCACTTCTGCTGCCAGAAGAATCCAGATGTAGAATTCTGAGCTACTTCTGTATCTGCCAGTGAGCCACCATATCCCACCATGATGATAATGGACTAACCCTCTGAAACTGTGAGCCATCTCCAATTAAATGTTTTCGTTTATAAGAGTTGCCATGGTTGTAATGTCTCTTCATAGCAATAGAAACACAAATAAGACATGGTATAGTCTCTGGCAGTAAACAAACAAACAAACAAACAAACAAACAAAAACTGTTGAAGGTATTTTACAAGAAAACAATTTCATCTACACATTGTTTTCAAAATAGGAATTTTGTGATTGGAATGATAGAGTCCCTATTCCACTGACTGAGGACTCTTGAATAAAAATGATTCTCAATCCCAGGCCCAACAATATAGACCCCAAGACCGACTGAATTTTTGCAGTCAGGTATCCCTTTGAACCTAGGTACATGATTAGGCCAAAAGAAGAGAACAATACTGGGATTCAAAGGAGCTTATCTCTCATAAAGATCTAGGAAGTTGTGTTTCTGCTAAGAAACTTCTACATCTGCTTCTGACCACAATGCATTCTCTCACTGGCAACCAAATCCCAGGTGGAACCCATAAAATATGATCATGAAGGTGCTCAGTATTAGGCAATAAGACACCGTAGTCCTCAAGAGTTTGGAAATAAAGTTGCTTCCACAGTTGTTGCCACCCATTGGCTTAAGAGTTCACACTCAGTAGCATATGAAGGTGAAGCAGATAGAACATGAAGGACTCTCTGAGATGAGATAAAAGTCAGAGTCACGGAAAGTAGAAGCAGCTCTCATTTACAGCACTCAGTGCTGAGAGCTGGCTGTACAGGGGGAGCGTGAGAGAGCTGGAAAGAGCCCAGCGAAGGATGCTGCTGCGCACCAAGCAGATCATGCATGTGAGGACACCCTGCAGCAAAGGAGAAAGAATCACTCAAGTGGCAGGATGGCACACATGGTGAGGACAAGTCCCTGTTTTCATTTGTTGCAAAGAAAGAAAGAAAAGAAAGAAAGAAAGAAAGGAAGGAAGGAAGGAAGGAAGGAAGGAAGGAAGGAAGGAAGGAAGGAAGGAAGGAAGGA
>NW_026586173.1:7552998-7614337 GCF_907164565.1 Psammomys obesus
GGAAGGAAGGAAGGAAGGAAGGAAGGAAGGAAGGAAGGAAGGAAGGAGAAAGGAAAGGAAAAAAAGAAAAGAAAAGAAAGGAAAGGAAAGGAAAGGAAAGGAAAGAAAAGAAAAGAAAAGAAAAGAAAAGAAAAGAAAAGAAAAGAAAAGAGAAGGAACAGTTTGGTTCACAGGACACTGGATAACATGCACAGTAAGACCTTCCACCCCAGAAACTAGTCAGTGCTGAGTAAACATGAATCCATTCTGCATAACAAGTTTAAAAGGAAAAGCCAAAGCAGACACAAATTTTTTTCTCATAATATTCATCCAGGAGAAAACGTAGGGGTATTAAGGAAAACGGAAATGTCCAGTATATAAGAATATAAGGACACAACATCTGGACTTCAATAAAAAGAAATTACCAGAAAAGAAACAGAAAAACATTATATGGATCTAAAAGAACAACAATAACAAATCAATCAATTGAAAATAATTTAGAAAGGATGGATACTAAAGCAAATAAGGATATTACAATAATTATTCCATATCTACAAATAGTAAATCATGTTCTATGCAAATGTTCACGTATCTTAAATGTCAATAGACATGAAAAAATTCTAAGGAAACTAATATAAGTATAGAATGGTCACAAATGAAAGAATAAAATAAGAAAAAAGCTGGTCAATATCTTATGTCACTGGAGAATTAGAACCTCAAAATGATTACTGCCGAGCACCTAAAAGAATATCTGAATTCCAAAATATTTACAGCCTTAAATATTGGCAAGAATGTGAAGGCTAAGAGCTTTGATGCACACCTAGTGGCAAAGTGATTTGGACACTTCTGAAGAGGTTTGGTAGTTTTTTTTTTTTTTTAAGAATTTCTCAAAAATATAGACATATATTTTATGAAGAATGGATATATACATATATACACACATATGTATGTATACATACATGTATATATGTGTGTGTCTATCAACCATCACCATATATACATGTGAGTGTGTGAGTGTCATGCTGCACAGATGAAAATCAGAGGACAATTTGCAGGAATCAGTTTTCTCTTCCACTACATGGATCCCTGGGATTGAACTCCAAGCATCAGCCTTGGTGGCAGGTATCTGAGACACTTGCTGAGACATCTTGCTGGCATTTCTTCCTCCTCCTCCTCCTCCTCCTCCTCCTCCTCCTCCTCCTCCTCCTCTTCTTCTTCTTCTTCTTCTTCGTCTTATTATTATTATTATTATTAATTATTATCAAAGCAGCTTCAAAGCAGTTTCTTGCAAAGTTAATCAGACAAACTTACAATGCAACAATAGGAGTATTGAGTTTTGCCGAAATGAGTTGAATATTTAATGTCCACATAAAGTTCTACCCATAAATACCTGTATGTATTTAGAGCTAAGATTTTAAGTGTTAACTTAACATTTTTGATCCTCGTGAGCTCTTTTCTCCATCGTATGAAGTATTGGTATTTGACAAATACATTTAGGAAACTCAGCGAAGAAACAGGCCATTTTTCAAATGGTTCTGGAAAATCTCACACATGGAAAAGTGGGCTTCAGTCATTATCTCATTTCATGTACAAAACTTGAAATAAAATAGACCATAGCCTTCTATGTAAAACCTCCAACCAAAAGAGTTTAAAAGATTCATGAAAGAACAATTGGGGAATTGAATTTCATCAGAACTAAAACCTGTTCTTTGCAAAACAGAGCTTAGAGAATGAAAAGCCTAGTGGGTATTGGGATAAAATGTTAAAGAATTAAAATTACCATGATAAGACCTCTGCCCGGGATGCATATAAACATTTTCATAATTCAATAGTATGAAAACAACAACTCAATTTAAAAGTTGGTAAACGATTTTAAATACACTTCACCAAAGAATATATACTGCTGGCAAAAAGAAAAGAAAAGCAGCAGCAGCAGAAGAAGAAGAAGAAGAAGAGGAGGAGGAAGAGGAGGAGGAAGCAGCCAGGAACAGGTGCCAGGCATTACCAATCAGGGAAGAAGAGACAAATCAGAACAATAATAAAACAGAAAATAATACATATTTATTCAACTAGATGAGGTATGATTAGCTGGTGTTGGTAAAGAACAGAGGCTCCAGGCTTCTCACATATTACCTGTAGGTATGCAAATAGCAAAGCCACATTAGAAAATACTGAATCAATCTTTTAGAAAGTTGAATACACACCCAACACAAAGGAATTGACACAAGAGAAGTGAAGGAGCATGCTGATAAATAGCTCTGCGCAAACGTTCCTATCAACATAAACTCTAAGGCCTCCAAACAGGAGACTTGATTGTTGATTTAATAGGGAATGGAATGCTGAGCTGTGGTACACGCATACAATGATGTGTTACTCATTAAGGAAAAGGATTGACCCTGATACATGTATTTGACTGAATTCAAAAATAACTGTGTTGCCTGTATCAAGTAAGATAAAGTGTGCGGTGAATCCATTTTATTAAAAATGCATACATAAGGAAAGTGTAAATTAGTTGATTGTGATAGAAAATAGAGTACTGGTTGTCCGGGGCTGAGAAGAGGCTTAGTAAGGGGAAAGGCTACGGTGGGCGTCCAATGCATGATCCATAGATATTTCCTTAATGGTGGTGTTTTTGTGGGAGTGTAAACACGTTCAGGTGTATGCTGCCACTTACCAAAGTGTTTGTTGTAAGTATGTGCGGATTCATATGGTATGGTCCTACACCCCAATAAAACTTTCAAAAGGGTAGCAAAAATTTGAAGCACCTCAGTGGCTTTTGCACTGTGGATTGGGAGAGGACCAAGGTCACAGGGATATCCAGTGGCCACAGATAGTGGTGTATGGCAGGGGAGTGCTTCTAAATCCATCAAAGTGTGCTGGCACTTTTGAGGAACTTTGAGAGACCTTAGAAGAGAAGTCAGAAAAATCAGCAGGCACATTTGGGGTTTAGGGGGCTAACAACTTGGAGGCTGAATCCTTGACAAGAAGTCTCTATTCAATTAGAATGCAGAAAACAAGGGCCCGATGCCATATGATGATAATGGGCTTAAGCTCTGAAGCCCTGATGTCACTCTTTCCATGCCCCCAGCTCCTGGGCACTGGTGGGCAGAAGTCCGCTGGGAAGCCGCATCCTGACTGCAATCAGAAATAATTGCTTTCTAAGTCTGAGCCCTTTCATTCTTTCCATTTTCAGGCAGGAAATGCTGCTTCAGCTCCTTTGTTTTCATCCTGTCAGTTGCTGACCATGTCTGTCTGTCTCTTTCCTTTGTCCTCTTGTGTCACATAGCCATTCCCTCACAGTCTGTTTTGCTTGTCCTCTTGTCTTTCAGGGAACAGTTTGTTCAAAGTTTCTTCCTTGGGAGGGGGGCCTCCTATCACCCCTGGAAACCATGCCACCATCTTCTACTTCCTGTGGATTGTAGAGGCTCTTTTGTTTCCCCATGAAGAGCAACTGGGGAACAAACCCTCTTTCCCCCGAACATTTGACTCATAACAACAACTCCTGGAAGTGGGGGAAGGTAAAAAGACATAGGTGACATGAAAACAGGAAGGAGACTTGGGGAGTGCTTACAAAAGGGGACCAATGGGCAGGGGTGTATGGAAGATGTCAAGGAAGGAGAATGTCCTTAAATTCACTTTGTTCAAAAAAAATTCACACTAATGGCTATTACCTTTATGCTAAATCAAAGAAGAACGAAACAAAAGCTCTGACTTCCTTTAAACCTACTATCCCTTCCTCAGCTTCCTGGGGCTTTGCCTCACCAGCCCTGTCCTATTCTCAAGATCCCTGTCCTTACGGAGAATACTACTAGGTTTTTCACACAAGTCACAGCAAAGCAGAATTCTTTCAGTCAGAGAGGGGGAAAAGAGCATAGTTTGCAAGGACTTTATACATCAATAAGACATATGTATGAAGCTGTTCAAATTGTTAATGGTTCACTGTGAAACACCCGATACCACCTGGGACAAAGCACCTTACTAACCATTAATGAATAGGCACATGCAGAATATGAGATAGCTCCCCAGCTCCTTTCACCGCCTTTGATAGCACAGGCTCTAGAATCATCCTTGCTGTATAATGAAAACCTCAGCCTGAATTGTATCCATGCAAATCACAGAGGCTGCCTGCAAGCTTGTGTATTATAACTTATCTGCGGGGCCAATAAAAAGATATGCCATTATCAGGCTTGTCCACTTAACTATTAATAAGGTTCCTTCGGCCCTTTCATCTCACGTCTGTCTCTAGCCCCCACTGCTAGCACTGGGGTCTGCTTGCCTCTTCTACTGGCAGGCTCAACCAAGGAGAGAGGAGTGCTTTAAGTGTTACAAAATGAAATGCACAGAAAAGAACTTGAGCGTTCTTCAGGAACTCTTAGAATTACTTTCCAAAGGCTGGAGATTCCCCAGGACTGTGAGATGACCCTGTCCTAAGCTACAACAGTTTTTCTGTGCCACAGAGGGGTTTTCAGATGGTTGGGGGTGTCTTCAACCTCTGTTTCTTGTCCGTTGGAGCACTGAATGCAGGAGGATAATGGGGACAGCAGATGACTTGGGAGGCTGGCTCTGGACCTTCTCTTCCAGCTGCAACACTTGCCTCAGGATGTGCTTCAGCCCTGTCCTCTGCCCTCTTCGCTGTGCTGCAAAGTTTGTGCAAACCTCACCAAACCATACCTAAGTGAGCTGAAATAGCATCCGGTGATAACCACCAGGTGGCGCGCTTCTCCCTCGACCGAGCATCGCTGGGCTGCAGGAGAAAGCCCTGTGAGCCAGACTCCACCAAGAGCGCCAGCAAGGTCCTTTGGCACAGGGCTCTTATGTGTAATTATCATCACTTCCCTGTGCTGGTATTCCCTAGAGCATTTTCTTCTCCCCAGATCCTCTTCCTTTTCATTTCTTGAATGTTTTTCTACTGAGCATTTTACCTAAATTTACAGATGCCCTTTCTTTCTTGAAAACAGCCTCCCCTCACATACCTTTGAGAATCAAATGACGTATACAGAATTACAGTCTCTAAAAGGAAATCTCTGAGAGAAAGATTCTAGCTGGCATTTTTCTTATGGGCTTATCTACCTTGCTGTGTCTGATACTCCATTCGGGTTAATTAACAGCATGCTGAACTCCCATTTGATGGTGCTTGCCTGTCTATATTGTTTCCTGTGACCTTCACAACATAATTCCTAACAATAAATAACACGTGAAGTGCTATTTACCTCCACTTATTACAGAGGCCCAGGAGACAGGCAGAATGGCCTCCTGATTAACGTGTGGTTAGCAGGATAGCTGCCTGACCTGGGCCTCAATTGTGTCCTGTTTCCCCTTCAGTAGTGTCACCTCTTTGTGCAAGAGCAGAAACAGGGAATGCTCCTCCTTACCCTCCACAGCTTGTCACTTATTTCCTTGAACTGTTGTTACAGATGGAGCTCTGTTTTTGAAACAGGATTCCCTCTGATAACAAGCCTGCTAAACCTGTCCCCATGCAGCCAGACTTTCCGTGTGGTTGACCAATAATCTCCCATGAATATTTATAACACTTTCTAAACCACCTCCACCTGCAGCACTCGGTGTAAGCCTGTGATAATTTAGAGTACAGAGTAGAATTTTCCAAATCTATACAAAAAAACGGAGACCAGTGACACCAATGGCCTCCTGTCCTCCAGAATGGATCCAGAGTCTATCCATGTCCAGGATTTCTAAGGCATGGCTTTTTTTTCTGCTTGGACACCTCTCTCCCACCCATGGCCTCTGCAAACAGAAACACCAAAAGTAGTTTCTTTTGGTTTATTTAGGAAAATAAATGAAGAGTAAGTTGTCTTAGACCCACAAGAGAAGCAAGAGGGAAGCAGAATGCAATCACCCAAGTTGGAGAGTTGCCATAGACAACAGCTGCAAGTTTTCTCTGCGGGACGAAAAGGCAATATTGACCAAGAAGTAGCATATTACCCTTCACACGTCCATTCTGACAGTGTATTCCTCACCCCTATTTATTCAAAAGACCTCGGAATCTGCTTAGTATGAGAAGCTCATTACTGGCATCTGCAGATGCTCAGGGCTGTAGTGTCTGAGATGGGGAGGGGGAAACAGGTAAGGAGAATTAATAATTCATGCAGGAAAGCCCATTTAGTTTTCTCACTGGGAAGAAGGGCTCCTGTGCGGGAAAATGGAGTAAGCAGTTTGGAATGAGGTTCATAGAGAGGAATATGGTTCTGGCAGGATGGGAATAGAGTGTCTGAGGCAATGTCAAAACTCTACTGCAAAAGCCAAAGCTATCCTCAGACAAGCTGGAGCTCTTAGTGCTGGCAGAGGCTGCCTCCCTTCAGGATGAATATTCGAAGTCCGAAGAGGCATACAGGGGTGGAAGATCCATAAAGACATACTCAAGATTGATAGTGAAAGCTGTGAGGAATACCAGAAGCCTATAGCAGCTTAGAAACCTCGAACATTGGATATAGGTGGGCTATGTGGGCTCTCAAGAGACAGAGGAGAATGGTAGGATGGTATTCCACAATCCAGAGCCCTTGGATCAGATGCACAGGCCCCAAAGGATAAAAGAGGCAAGAGTAGGAACGAGTGAGAAGCAAAGAGAGAGACGAAAAGTTGATGGGAGGTGGGGAGGACTAGACTACACGGGGAAAGAAACAGGAGTTGGATTTCGGGGGATTGGGGTAAGAAAGAACTGCACGGTGTATGGGGGTGGAAAGAGAACAAATTTTCTCAGGATATTTTAGAGGATATTGTTTTTCAGTAGAAAAGAGTATCATCAGAACTCTCTCTTTAAGATCCATATCCTTGGTAGCCCAGGAAAGCTGGCTCGGTTTCCAGTACCAGGCATCATTTCCCTCCTTTTGAGAAGGCCTTATATCCACTTAGAAAATGGTTGATTGCCACCAGCATGTGAGCGCTACTTCTTGCACTTTTATGCATATCTTGCTATGCTGGTAATTTTTGTGGTTCATAGCTGTTGCCATTGGTAGGACGGTCCAATCACTTTCCTCCTTCGGCAGCTTGCATGGTGTTTTCCCATGAACCATCTCTCTACTTCCCTAGAACAGTGTAATTCCTAAGTAAATCTTATTCTCGTACTCAGAGACAAGTTTAACTTACCACTCCTCATCAAGGAAGCTTCTATACACAGCAAATGATGTCATCAGAGAAAACCATGAGTGGACACAATGCAGTGATGAACATATTGTAGAGATTCTAGCCACAACACAGACATCTACATCATAGCTCCTGCATAGACAGTGCAAGAAACATTACCAAAGAGGGGTCAGGAAGAACCAGAATGCCAGGGAGTCTGTTTTGAAACAGAATTCCCTGGAAATGGCTTCAAGACCAGAACAATAGCAGTACCAGTAGACATATTAACACAGAATGGGGAAAATGACACTTCTAGACAAAGAAATGTTGGCAACTAGTGTTTGCTGAGAGAAATAGAATCAGCCTCTCCCACAGATGAGCTTTTTATTGGTTTCCCGATGCAGAGTGGTGAGTTTGAGACTATGCATATACAAATGACAAAACATGGAATCAGAAGGCCCTGTTTATAAATATTCACACACATATGTGTATGAAACAAATATAATCCAAGAAAAAGAGGCTATCAACTTGAGGGTGGGGAGCATGGAGGTGTTTGAGGAAGACTAACTGGGAGGGGCAGGAAGGATGAAAAAGACAGGGAACTGATATATCTATTTTAGTAAAAACAATTCAAAAAAAATTTTCTCTTTAAAAAGGTAAATTTGGTGGGAGCTGAAACAATTACCCAGAAGCATTTGCACACCTCTTAGACTAAATAGGCTCAAAGTCATGATGGTGAGAAGGATTTTGTCATCACTGGTCCCACGGCTATTTAACAACAGGGATCTTGTACTTCAGGAGATTTTCCAGGGCCACAGACATTTTTATGAAACACAGGGCCAACTGTATCCAGAAGCACTCCAATGTTGTCATTTTCCTAGTGAATTATGATCTGGACCACTACTCCTACTTATAAAACACTTGCTGTTTGGGAAAGATGCTGACTCCTCCTCCACTAGAAAAACATGTATAGATGCTGTTCTATTTGCTTATTCATTTATTTCATGTAACTCCTCTGCATGTTTTTTATAATTATACATGAACATGGAAAGAAACAGGGTGCAGTTTACTGCTAAGTATGCTCTTACAACACACACACACACATACACATATATAATTATTAGAAGGCTGTTGGACACACAGGCAGGAATAGCAGAGTTCTAGAAGTCCTTCAACTATCAGGTTCTTCAGGAACATTGCATCTGGCATTTGGCTCCTGACGTAAGTGGGAGTCTTAAGACTGAACTTGGGGTATCATCATCCTACCCTGTCATCCTCCTTCTTTAGACCCACTCTCATTGTCAAAATCCCTCAACCATGCAGAGGACCTGGTCTAGAGGGAGGCTCCTTCAACTCAGCATTCTTTGTCCTAATTGAAAAAATGAACTTAAATATTGTGGTCATCTCAAATTGCTTTCTTTTCTACTCTGGGAGAAGCTTCACACATTATCAGCAAATGTACTTCTTGAAAACATTAGGGAATATAAAGTACATCAGGGAAAGAAAACCACCTTTTTCTGCAGGGGGACAAAATATGCACCAGGAAGCTTGGGAATGAGTGGTGCTTTAGCTTCAAGGCAGGGTGCAGGGAGCTCTAGTTCAGGTCTCTGTGTGCAGGTCTTCTCTGAAGTGCATGGACAGGCAGGGTTGGCTTCTGTCCTGGAGCAAATGTCCTCAGATTTTCATATCAAGTTTCTTCAGCTTGAAAGGAGGCCAACCTGCCAGTCCTCAGTCTATGACTTCAAGGTGCACAACTGTGGCCCTCAGCATCCTCTGGCCATACTCAGGGGTCATAACCACTTGATCCCTAAAAGGAAGGCTCTTTTCCTACAGCTGGTAGATAATATCCAGCAGCCCTCTTCTGCTAAGGCCAGAGAGTTTGTAAACTCAAGCCTTTTAAAGCAGTACCTCTCTGGAAGCCTCCAGTGGCCTCAGGAAACATTTACAGGGATGCCAAGCAGTGAATTTGCTTTTGCTGAGTGGCCAGCCATAACCAGCAATGCCCTCATAGTCACCAATCTATTGCCATTGTATTTTATGCCTTTTGCTGGCATGCTTTGCTAAAGGAACACACTTAGAATATGAGCAGCAGGATTTGTCTCTACTTTAGAAACCTTAGAATGAGCTGTATTCCAGAGTGGGCTGCTGAGCAACTGCATGGGGCTTAGCATGCATTTCTTTATACAGCTGCCAGGGTCTCCTAAGGGTCTTCTACCCTCCTACCAAAATAATTTGAACTTATATTGTGACAGAGAGACTTTAATAATGGTGCTACTAGTATGAAAAAAAGTAAAACCTAAAAACCACAAAACTACAAAAACTAACCCCCACTTCATGAGCATCTCAAAGGTATAAAGTGTGTTTAATCCCTCTGAGCATAGCACAGTGGTAGTAACCACTGCTAGGCCTTTTGGGGAGCTTGGTGGGCAGCAGACATAGCTCTGAATCTTGAAATGTATGATAATGTAATTCTTCTATAATCCTAATGAGTAGTTCCATTATTGTACCCAGTTTACAGGTAGAAAAACTGAATCTCAGAAGAATTGCTCAGTGTTTAATAGTTAGTATATGGTGAAACTTAAATTGGAATACATTTTACATTAAAAATTCATCTGGCATGGTGGTGAACACCTCTAATCCCAGCATTCAGGAGGCAGTTATTCATTACTGTACTTGATAAAGAGGTTAAAGAGGAGATAGCTTTCAAAGAGGAGGCAGAGGCAGTCAGATCTCTGTGAGTTCGAGGCCAGCCTGGTCTACAGAGTGAGTTCCAGGACAGACAGGGCTACACAGAGAAACCCTGTCTCAAATACCAAAAAACAAACAAACAAACAAACAAAATCGTCTGCTTTCATAGAAAGCACTGAAAAGACTTGTAGAGTTGGAGATACAGATCAGTGGCAGAGTACTTGCTTAGCATATGTGAAACCTAGGTTCAACTTCTAGGGTAGAAAGAAAGAGGGACAAGTATCTACTGGATGAATAGGCTAAAAAGGAGATAGCTTTCCAAAACAGATGGCAACCAAGAATGTCATAGAGGACTGGTATCCTATAGCGAGAGCAACTCTGCCTTAGAGACTGGGGAGCTGCGCATTTCTCTCTGGGATGTCCAACCCAAGCCTCCAGTGTTCATGAGGGGCTTCCCTTAGGCTTCTCAAACCGACAAGCTAAGGCCAGCCTTTCATACCTCTCATTCCTCACAAACTTAAGTTAGGCAGAGTAAGCATAATTTTCTTGTAGCAACTGAGAAGTTGTTAGAAAGCAAGAAAAAGCAAAATGAGTAGAAAGTAAAAATGCATGTGCTTGAGTGCTTGCCTCCTGGGTAAATGACTATCATGTTGTTGCAGTAGCTGGAGGAAAAAGCAACAAAGAGAAGATGAGGAAGAAGATGGGAGAGGAACTGTGTCTGTACAGCAGCTGTGTTTCTCTATGACCCTCATGCATTCATCACTCACCTCTCAATGGACATCCGCTACTCTTTAGCCCACTCCTCATCATGTATACAGGTTCCTTTCTCTCCTTTGTCTACTTCTCTCTCTGTAGCCCTGCATCAACCATGTACTCAGAGCTGGTTTCAATAACCAGCCAACAGTTGTTGGAAAAATGTCTGTCTTAGTTTTTTTTTTTTTTTTTTTTCCTTCTTGCTGTTTTCTCTTTTGCTGTGATACACACCTTGAGTGAAACCAACACGAAGAGGGAAGAGTTTATTTGGATTGCAAGTTACAGTCCAGCATCAGGGAAGCCAAGGCACGGACTGACTCAAATCATGAACCTGGAGAAAGGGATTGAAAAAGAGACCAGGGGAGACAGCTGGCTGCTTACTGGCTTGCTCCTCACGTCTTGCTCATATTGTTTTTGGTTTGTTTGTTTGTTGTTGTTGTTTTTTAACACAACCCAGGATCACATTTCCAGAGTGGTACCATCCACCATGAGCTGGGTCCACCTATATCAATTATCAAGAAAATGCCTCACTGACTGGCCTACAGGCCAGTCTTAAGGAGGTATTTTCTCAACTGAGTCTTCCTCTTCCCAAATGATCCCCCATTGTCTCAAGGTGATGACAAATTGACCATCCTCCATCTCTTTTGTCTCCTTTAGCTAGTGTTCTACCCTAGCTTTTCCTTACTTTCCTTTAGCTCCATTCCTGTTTCTTCCTTATTTCTCAGAATATCACACTATCTAACTCCCATTCTACAGAAATGACTTCCACATGTCTGTTCATTCCACATTTATGGGCCCTTTACCTGGATGTTGCCGGCCACATATTGAATCTCTTTTCTCTGAATGAATGGATGAACTATTACATAAAGCTATTAATAGCTACTATTTCCATCTCAATGTAAATGCAACATTTTGACATTGCAATCACCATTTCCCTCCCCCTCAAATATTGTTCCCACAATTCTCTTAATAATACTTTTTAGTAATATCCAGGTTAAAGAAAAAGAGAGAGAGAGAGAGAGAGAGAGAGAGAGAGAGAGAGATAGTATTTTCTGCTTCCTTTGTCCCCTATACACACTCTATCAGGGATCTGATCCATTCTTTCTTCACAGCATCTGCCTCATCCATCTTTCCTTAGTTTCTCATTACCACCACCTTGACTTCCAAGCTGTTTCAAGACTATGCCAAGTTCCTCGTCTTTGAGGGCATGAGCTTCCTGGGTTAGTGCCCAAGCTTTGGCTGTTATTAAAGCAATTAAATAAAATAATCACCTCATCGAGGGGTTCATATAATTAAACAACAGCCACATGTTAAGTAAAATTTTCATTATGCATCAGTTATTAATGTTAATGCGTTCCTGTCCTCCCGCTTGTATTCCTACCCACTGTGTCTTCTACCAATAAAAGGATTTCTTTGAACATGTAGGCTTGACAATATAACTTAACTAATCAAAAAATGAAAGAAATGTTCTCAAATGTACAGTAAGTATAACCAGCCTCTGTCGCTAGCATTCAACAGCCCCTCCCCAGCTGTCTATCTTCATTCTATCTAGTTAAAGCAATTATTTCCTTCTCCTAAAACTCATGTTCATCCCACTCCTGGTTTCGCAAGTCTACACTGACTCATTTGGAGTCCTAGGGACGCTCAGCACATTGCATTGAGGTTCCCTGTAGCATCCTCTTTGACCTCCCCTAATCCTGCTTTGCTTTGTCATCAGTATTGTCCCATCAATAGGAGCTACCAATGGATTCTGTTATTTATCCCTAGAATCTATAGCCACAAAGACATAGTGTTTATCTTACATATCCTTGTAGTGCATGGCATATGATAGTTCCTCAACGGCAGTTGCCAAATAAAGATATATGTGGAACCAACACATGTAGGTGGAAGGAACAGGAATAAAAGGAAATCCTGTCTTGTACACAATAAAGCAAACATGGCTAACGATAGGTGACCCAATGGAGAGTCTGATGGCTGTAGAAACTAAGTACAGACATCTTTCTCCAAGGGTGCAGATACAACATGATCTGTATACTTTTTGACTTCCTGGCCTGCACGTTCTTTGATATGAACCCAACTGTATAGCTCAGGGTCAGGCCACTATGCTGTTTACTGTTCTTGGGTGTGGCCGATCCCTGAAGAGGCTGCATGCTTCCCAAGGGGTGGTTAAGTGTATACTCTGAGGAGCCTCAGCAGGCCAGTGTGACCACAGCGAACAACTTGAGCTTGGATGGTGGTCAGGAGGAAGCACTTCAACTTCCGTTTGCTACCTAGAATGATAAATGAGCTCAGACTGGTCAGAGGCCCTTTTGCCCTCTACATTACACACAACTGCTTTTCACAGCTTTCTCACATAAGAGTGGAACACTATGATTGATCCTCCTGGATGAGATCACTTATAAGTGGAATATTATAATTGTTCTTCCTAGATAAAATGCAAGTGAAAGTTATGTGGCCATTCAAGTTAGGGCTGAGGCAGGCAAGCATAAGAATAGCTTAGAAACTTGTCACTCAACTTGAGGCTTTGCTCATACTCCTCTCTGAATGAAGCACCTAGCAACTTGCTGGCTCCCTGAGCCCCTCATGTGTATCAGGGTGCATAAACACTACTCTCTGAACAACAGAATATGTTTTCCCCTCTGGACAACCATTATACTTACACTCTATTTAACTGTACTTTAGATCTATCTGGGCATGGAAGATAGGGGACATACACTGAGCTGATTTTGGCTACATGCACAATAAGGCAAAACTGTGCCCTCGAGTAAACTTTTGGGGTAAATCTCGTATTTAGAACCTTATGCTTATAGCTAATTTCAGATGCATAACGAGAAGATAAAGTCTTTAGAAGGAAAAAAAATGATTACATGACCTAATATATCAAACAGAACTACCACCAACTATGCCACTTATAAACTCCTACTATCGAACCCCATCAAAGGAAGCTCCAAACAATAACCGGGTCCCTCAGATATCTTCACCCATGTGGCCTATGTGTTCTGAGCTGTTTTATCATTTTGTTCTAAATAAATTTTTTTTTGTTACATTTTGCAAATCTATGGAAGCCTTTGTTTCAGTTCTTTGGATAAGAGACCAGGAACCTGGGGCACTCTGTCCAGATGTGGTAACCAAATAGCCAAGTCTGTGTGTGTGTGTGTCACTGTCTCTGTCACTGCCTCTTTGTCTCTCTCTGTCTCCCTTTCTGTCTTTGTGTGTCTATATCTCTCTCTCTCTCTCCCCCTCTCCTTCTCTGTCTGCCTGCTTCTCTGACTGTCTTTCTATCTCTCTCTCCCTCTTTCTCTCTCAGCATGATTTTAAAGTAGGTTGTGTGAAGAAGGCAGTGGGTAGAGCATTAGTAGGATGGGTATCTATATGTGCAGAGTGGAGACTGGCTGACTCACACTGCATTATGATCCCCCAGAGAGAAGAGACAGAGGTTTTTGCATTCTGAGCTAAAAATCCCACTTATTTGCTGTAACACTTAAAATTGTTTACACTTACATACTGTTGAAACATTTCCCCATATCTCATCTCAGTTGAATCCGAGAGCAAACCTAGATAAAGGTGAGATAAATCTGATTATCCTACTTTGCTTCTGAGATAGTAGACTGCAGGCATATTTATTGGCCTGTCCTTAATCACCCAGCTAGGACCTAGGAGTTTTGAAAATGTACTAATTTTCCCACTCTACTGCATTTTCTGTCTTAAATATCCAAGCTGATGCTTAGAGAATTCCAATGTTATTATTTTTTTCCAGGGGGTTCCCAAACAGCACAAAGCTCTGGTACAAGCTGCGATACAGTCTTATAAACCACATCATTCTTTTTAGGAGGGAGGAGAGAAAGAAGACAGAGGGCTCTTAAGACAAGTCTCCAAGAAGATAGAGGGGTTGAGAGCGCTACTCTCAAGGCCAGGCAGTTGTGTCTGGCTCTCATTTTGTGTCTGAAAGCGAAGCGGATCCACTTAGTCGGGGTCTGCGTGCCTCTTTGTATCTTGCCCTCTTCTTTGACAAGAGGACTTTGAGGGCAGTTTCCAGAACGGAAGGTGAAGGAGCAGCTTGCTTTCCTAGAAGGATGGAGGCTTCATTTGCCAGAAGAAAAGGGGAAAGAAAAAAAAAATCCACTCTTAGGTGTTCCTCGAGTCCTTGCTCTTGAGCTACTACCCAGGATTCCTTGTGGTCTATCCCTAGTCCTGCCAATTTACCTCTCAGCCGGGCTCATCTTTCTCTTTACCCACCGCGTGCCTGCCACAACACTTGGGCAGAGCTGGCTCAACCTTAAGGGAGATGCAGGCTGGTATCATGGATCTTGTACTTTCTCTCTTGGAGCACCATAGAGGCTGCGTGGCACTCATGAGTTCTATGCCACTGGGTGGCTGGTCCATCAGTTCCACATATTCCCCTACGGAGAAGTAAGAACAGGTAGATTGACCTTGAATAGAATGGACTGAGTTAGCTTTCCTTCCAGGAAGCTCAGGGAATAGATACCTGCTGTGATGTCCCTTATACTGATTGCTTTCAGCAGATGATTTACACAGACTTAAAGCTTCTTAAAGACCAGTTAAGAGAGTAAGTGTTTCCTTTGGGTTATGAACTAACTTCCTCCTCTACGTGTGTATCTATCACTTTCCTCATGTCAGTCTTGTTTCATATAAATTGGGGAACAGGTTAGATAGAATATGTGAGGCCCTGGACTCTCTCCCTAGTGCACAAAACAAAAGAAACACACATAGACTGGGATAAATGATAAAATATCTCTAATCTAACAATTGAAGCCATCTGGTCACAGTAGATAAGAGGCTCTCCTATCATATTCTGGTTGAAAAGTAGGGGTTGTATATGCAAACTTAGCCAGTAGATCAAAAACCACAGAGACTCGGAGGTAACAAAGTAAATTTAGTAATCAGAGAAGTGATTGAATTAAAATTTTGGGAAACAGAGAATAGCTTCTTTTGGGGCAGGAAGGAAAGAAGTGTCTTGACCTCTGAGCAACCATGGGGAGCAAATAGGAACTGAGCCATAAAGTGACACACTTGGGCTCACAGGAGATGGTTCTGAGGCAAGTTGAAAATTCAGTAGGTCCACTTTGGGTTCTAAACTGTGCTTGATGAGTTCTTTGATGGGAAAAAAAAAGCATTAGAAAGTTGTTCACTGATGTTTCAATTAAACTAGAAAAAAAAAGAGATTTGCTAATTAAAGGAAAGTTAACTATGATTAATGATGAATGCTCTAGTGCATGTACAGCCTGGGATTGTCAGGGAAAGCCATACTTTGTCATGTTGAAGGACAGTGAGAATAGAGGTTGAGAGGATATGGGGTACAGGTGGCACTGTGTGAAAAGGTTTGTGGGAAAGAAATCTGGAAAGGTTGGGCTCTTGCGATGGTGGGGTGCAATGCTGAGAATGGAACCCGTGGTCTGTGCTCTTTAGACAAATACTCTACCACAAAGCCACATGCCTGGCTCCAGAAGCCTGGAGCATTTGATAGAATCATGTTGCATAGAACTCAAGAAGAGCCACAGCTTGTGCACATGGGAGTGCAACCATCATGAAGACAAGATTTCCTAAATCAGTCTTCATGATACACTGGACATGGGGGAAAGTGGAGATGTGATCACAGGGAGATTTTTCATTGACTGGCTCTATCACAGAGATGTGCTCTGTGGGAATGTAGGGATTTGAGAAAAAGGGGGAAGAAAGCCAAAACATTGTAAATTTGGATTAAAAAGGTTTGTTTATTTATTTATTTCAATTTATTCACTTTGTATCCCTGACGTAGCCACATCCCTCCTCTCCTCACAGTCCCACCCACTCTCCTTCTTCTCCCCCTATGCCCTTTTCCTAGTCCCCAGAGAAGGGAGGATATCCTCCCCTTTTTCCTGACCCTAGCCTATCAGGTCTTTTCAAGGCTGGCTGCATCATCTTCCTTTGTGTCCTGGCAAGGCTGCACCGCCCCCCCAGGGGGAGGTGATCAAAGAGCCAGCCACTGAGTTCATGTCAGCCACAGCCCCTGCAACTGTTACTAGGGAACCTACTTGGAATCTGAGCCACCTATGGGCTTCCTCTGAGCAGGGGGTCTAGGTCCTCTCCATGTATGGTCTTTGGTTGAAGTATCAGTCTTTGCAGGACCCCCTGGGCCTTTTTGTTGTTGTTTTCTTTTGGTTTTGGCACTGTTGGTCTCCTTGTGGAGTTCCTGATGCACTCTTCCCAAAGACTGGCTATGAGTCTCAGTGTCTCCTTTGATACCCTGGTGGGTAGAGTCTTTCAGAGGTCCCCTATGGAAGGTTCTGTCCTATTCCTTGTCTTCTACTTCTGATGTCTATCCTGTTTACCCTTCTGAATGAGGTTTCAGCCTCTTCCCTAAGGTCCTCCTTGTTGTTCAGTTTCTTTAGGACTGCAGATGTTAGTATGTTTATCCTATATTATATGACTAATATCGACTTATAAGTGAGTATATACCAGAGGTGTCTTTCTGCTTCTGGGTTACCTCACTCAGGGTGATTTTTTTCTTGTTTCATCCATTTGCCTGCAAAGTTCGTCATTTCCTTGTTTTTAATTGCTGAGTACAAGGGACATCTTGGTTGGGAGACAAGGTTTGAAGAGGGAGAATGACAGCAAGTAAGAGGTCACTGTGGATGGAGCCCAGTTATGTTGCTTACACACAGAGCAAGGGCTGCTCTGAATTGAGAGAAAAAGTAAATAGAGTAGATTCAGTGGTTTTCGGAAATGACACGTAGAGTAGGCCTTGTAGCTCAGTTCGTAGAGTGCTTGCCTAGCATGTACAAGGTCCAGTACTCAGGAGGCAGAAACAGGGGTATCAGATATTCAAAGGAATCTTGGGCAACATTAGGATGTCAAGCCAGCCTGTAGTACATAAGACCTCATCTCGAAACATTTATTTTTAAAAAATCGCAACTATTTGAAGTACATATTGATGACCTGTTCAGAAATTACTTAGGAAGGAAAGAAGGAATGAACAGTTTCCCAGTTTCCTTGTATTCTAATGGTTTGATGAGTCTGCCTAGCATTAACAGGGGTTGATCTTCAGGTATAAATGTGCCTTCTCCTCATAGTGGCCAGTGGCTTTCCCTTCTTGCTTTCTGTATCATACCAACTCTGGGCAATGTGTTCCCATTTCTGCCAGCTTTCATGGTCATTGAGATTCATGTCAAATAGTCTGCAGTTGGATCAAGTTCAAAGTCTCAATAAATGCAAGCCTCTCTGGGTGTAACAGCTTCCTATTTCTATATAACTCTTTTCAGTTTGTGAAGTCTCAGACTTGGTTACTGAAAATAATGAAAGAAGTAATTTGTTCTGCACTTTCAGGGCCTTATGTTTCTGCTTCTTATGATGCCAACATTGTGTTTCTTCCAGACCCTGAGAAGACAGAAACTCCTCCTTTGAACTTAAAACATGTGTTCCATGGACAAGCACCATCATATAACTTTGTGAAATATCTTAAAAGATATTAAGATCTTAAGGATGAAGTGGGTTCCCTAGTAATGGGAACAGGGACTGTCTCTGACATGAACTGATTGGCCTGCTCTTTGATCACCTCACCCTGAGGGGGGAGCAGCCTTACCAGGCCACAGAGGAATACAATGCAGCCACTCCTGATGAGACCTAACAGACTAGGATCAGAAGGAAAGAAAGAAGTTCCCCTATCAGTGAACTTGGGGAGGGGCATGTGTGGAGAAGGGGGAGGAGGGAGCCACAGGGGGAATACAAAACAAATAAAGTGTAATTAATAAAAATTTTAAAAAAGAAAAAATAAAAAATTAATAAAAGGGGCACTTCCTAGAATTAAAAAAAAATGGCAAGTGTCTATGTCCTAGCCAAAACCTACTGAGATTGAATCTCTGAGGAAGTAGTCTGGAGATATGTATTTTTAACCAACTTTCCTCATGATTCTTATGCACATTAAAGTTTGAGAACACACACACACACACACACACACACACACACACACACACACAAAGATCTTAAGGATGATCATCCAGAATTCTAGTAATGCTACCTCTTGGAAAAATGTCTTATTCCCAATTCAAATTGCCAGCAAAGATCTATGCTCAAGTTCTGAACATGAGGTTTACTGCTGGTTTGATGTTCATTGGCTCTGTGCTCCTGGACGAACCACTCATTCTTTATGGGGCTGTGATTGTATAACTAATGCCTAGGGGTACCCCATTTATATGACTGTTTGGTGACATATGAGCCAATGTAAGAGTTCCAAAGGAGAAGCCATGATCAATTAGTGGATAGTAATTGTCTCCATCATAGCTTTCTTTCTCTGTCTTTTCTTTCTGATACAAAACTCATTGGGTTAACAAAATGACAGGGCAGGACTTACTGTTCACTGTAGACAAGAGAAGAAAAAAAAAACAAACCTCATTTGATATTAAATTTCTAAAACGAGCCATCCAATTTGTCAGCTCTTCCCCTCCTGACCTTCTTTGAGTACTGTGAAGGTGAGGTGTCTCTCTCAGCACCAGCTTCACAGGAGGAGACTCCAATGTACACAGCATGTTTAAATAAATGACTCCAAGGCCATCCCACCAAATTGACCACAGGGCACAACCCCTGAGAGTCAGGTCTGTCCCTGTCTCTGATCACATGAACCTCAAGGAGCTGCCAGGGGCAAGGGTTTGCTATGTCGCCACTCTTAGGCCTGACTTGCTGAGTCACTTTCCTTGTGTTAATCTGGCATTACTTTTCCAGGCAAAGCAGAAAGGAAAAGAGAAAGGTACTGGCTATTCAGAAAGGGAGAAGTAGAACAGAGGCAAGAGAGGAGCAGGTCATGGGAGAGCTGAGGTGTCATCCAATTTGGACAACATGAAGGGCAAAGTTGAGATGGGTTAATATAGGCTGTGCATCCACCAGAAGCAATATATCAAATGACAGGGAGATCAGAGAAGCTTCAAAATGAGAAGAGACTGTCACCTGAGCCAGAAAGACTGACACTGACTGGGGTTTAGAGCATGCAGGTCTAATTCTTACTGGTAGGGTTAAATGAAGTAACAAATATGACAGTCAGTGTCTACAACTACAAGCACTCAACAAGAGCCACTGTCAGGAATCTATTTTACTGTGGTCCCCTCTCTGTATTAAGATCAAAGTGGCTAAAAGGATCCTAAACAAAAATTCAAATTAAAGTACTCTGAAAGCTTTTTTTCCCCTTTTCTTTTTGACAATAAAATGCAATATGCTTAATAAAATTGCAAACAAGATCAATCAATATATGATCAAGATTCTTCGTATACATTTATGGAATTTTCAACAAATAAAAACATAGAAAATGGAATAGAAAGAAATAGCAGATGATTAATAAGCCAATGACAATAAAACCCGTGCCTACCAAGTGCTGGGGACCAATCGGAACGAGCAGGTCCTAGGATATAGAAGTGTGTGCGGTAAGAATGCCTGCCCTTGAAGAATTCACCAGATCACACTTTGTTATTTATTCTTCAGGTATATTCAGTGAGTTCACTTCATCCTCGGAAATGAATGATTACCCCAGAAACTCAAAGATGCCCGGACTAATGCCAGTCCTGTAGTGGACAGCCAGCAAATGCCTGCTGTATATGTGTGCCTCTGCCTACCCATGTCCTCAGCACAGGATTGACATGGGGCTTTAAACCATGGCAGTGGCCATTAGTGAACCAAACTGCCAGCTTGCCACTCTGCCTTTCCCGCTGAGCTTTTCACAGACATACTGGCAGTGGATCACACAGTTCTCGACCCTTTTAGAATCTAAGTGTTCCCCTCTGGCGTTTAGGGTCTCTAACTGGATAGCCTTTCTCCATCACAGGGACCATGTGATGTGAAGAGATTTCCCCAGTACCCCATCTAACATTCTCCGGGCTCATCAGCCAGCACCATTGTTTAGAGTCTTGGAGTGATCAGACTTAGGGTGAAGAGATGGGAAGACAGTAGCCACCATGTTTAGAATTTTATATGCTGATTAACAGGCAGGGTGGCCTGGATTTTAGGAAGAAGAGGGATAAGGTGAAGGTGGAAAGGGAAAAACAACTCCCTTTTCACTGTGGGTTCTGCTCTTACTCTCCTTCTTGGACCACCACAATTCATGTGTTCTCTGAGCTGGAAAAAGCAATAGACCCAGACAGCCACCTCAATTCTATTTAGCAGCTTAAAAATCTAAATTGATGGCTTCTCCTCTTCTTCTCCGAAGGTCTTTTATTTGGGTTTTGTGGTTTGTTCGTCCTAACTTTGTTACGCACCATGATATTTGCAAATGGGGCAGCATAAATTAAGACATGGTGATGATAACATTTGGAGCAGGTCCTCCGGGAGGCTGGTATGAATCTGGCTCGTGGATATAAGCAAATCTTCCTATTTGACATTGCGGCATATAACTCATATATTTCTCCCTGCAATTCCATTTCCCTCTTCTGTCAGCCTACCTCATTGAGCCAATGCCAGGAGAGGCCCCAGGCAACTCCTATGCTTCCTATTTCAAGCAAAGCAAAGTTAATTTACTCGCATGAAAGATGCAAAATTTAAATCTCTTCTCTTTCATCCTCTAGACGACTTGGTTTGTTTCTGACAGGCCAGTTGCCCTGTTCAAACTCTCCCAGTCTCCACATTTGCTGCTGTCAGGAGGAAGAGCTAGCAGGGTTTTGTATGCCAATCAGCAGTGGGAGACTTTTCTACTTAGGTGTTACAGCTTGTGCAGTGTGATCTTGCTAGGAGCACCCAGCTTCTTCTCCTATCGCTGTGGCTGACCTTGAAGGAAGCCCGCGCTCGCATCATTAGGTAATCCTTAGGTCTCAACTGAAGTCACCTGATTTGTATTGCAAGCCCCACTGCTTGAAGGAAGAGTGTCTGGGAGGCCACAATAGAGATGCTTTTGTGACTAGTGTAATGGCTCTTCCTAGGGGGTATGTCTTGGTTAGAGTTTATTGTGAAAAGACCAAGTTGTTTTTCTTATATAAAGGAAAACATTTAATTAGGGATGGCTTACAGCTCAGAGGTTTAGTCCATTATCATGATGGCAGGAAGCATGGCGGAAGGCAAGAAGACATGGTGCTGGAGAGGTAACCGAAGAGTTCTACATCTGGCTACAAAGGCAGCAGGAAGGAAGAGTGGGCCTGGTTTGAACTTCTGAAACCTCAAAGCCCTTAGCCTGTGACACACTCCCTCCAACAAGGCCACATTTCCAATAATGACATACCCTAAGAGTCTGTGGGGACCATTTTCATTCAAACCACTACAGGGTAGAAGCTACAGGGAATAAGAAACTGGCAAGCTTAAGGAGAACAGAGCTCTTCCATCCATTGCTGGACAGCGAAAGCATCTGGAACTTCTGTGTACTCTGTCCCTGTCCTTGGGGTCCAGCCAGGTCCCTGGCTAACCATCTCTCCCCTCCACTTGTCTTCTTCTCACTCCCTCCTCCCAGGCAAGGCTCAGAGCAATCTCATTTCCTTAACTCCTTTAAAATTTAACACGTGACCATGCGAAACAGTCATGTGCTTTACTGAGAAGGTAAGCAGTCTCACAATAATTGCATGTAAGACCCATGGCTGATGAGAGGGCAGCGGACCCATAAACCCACCCTGCTTTTGAGTCCCAGAACCTCTGACAACCCGGGGACTCTTCATCATATTCATTTCACCTGAGAGGAGCCTGAGGCTAACATGTTATGGTCCTTCCTGGAATGGACATATTAATAAACAGTAAAGCTACAATTTACACCCAGACCTCTTAACTATGCTTTTACTCGGCACATCTGTAAAGCCGGAGCTGAGGGCTTCAACTTGCACCCCGCCCTTGCGGTAGACGTCAATGTCTATGGTCTGCAGGCTAGGCTGCTGCTCCACGCTGCTGCTTAGTGCTGTGCTTAAGAGGTAAAAGCACAAGCTGCTTTGGACCCTGACTCTCAGCTGATGGCCCGACAGACCCGAGTACTGCATGAAAGTTTTCCTCAAGATCTACAGGGGGCGGTTCCAGAACCCCCACAGATAAGCAAGTGCTATCTGCATGTAAAGTATGTACATTCTCCCACATCCTTCATGTCACTTCTAGATTGATTATAATGTTTAATATAATGGAGCTGCTTTATAAATAGTTTTATTTTGTATTGGTTTGTCGGATTACACAGAGAAAAGCCTGAATACATTTAGCACAGATGAAAAATTTCAAGATTCTTTTGACCTGTAGATGCTACAGCTATAGAGGGCTGGCCCACTGCAGGTGATCCCTGCCAACCCCTACATCCATCATCCCCTCTCTGCAAAATATGTAGGCTTCTTAGCAAGCCTTCCTCCTCCCTGCTTTCTTTCTCCAGCTCTTTCCATAGCCCAGGAAGTTCTAATGGTCTCTATGGTCTTGATATTACAAATGATGTCACTTCCAGTCCCCAGCATTGCCAAGGCAGTCAGGCTGTGCCCAATTGCCATACAGTGGAGCAAAAGGGTAGAGGAGCTAGCGGTGGGAGTGGGGACAGGCTAAGGAGTTCCATCAGAACATCTCACAGTCCCTACCTCAGAACTATTCTTAGAAAAGAGTGGCTTGTTTCTGAAACCACCTCAAAGACATTAATAATTTATCATCCCCAGGAGAGAAAGTCAAAAATTTTTAAAGAGGGAAGCAAAGATCTAATGGGCCCAAGAGACTCACACTCAATTGGCAAAGGTTGTTTTCATATTCATCTGCTGCAGACATAGGAATCTCAGCCAAAACAAATTAGGGAGGAGAGGATGTGTTTGCTTAAAACAAAAGAAAAAACCCCAAAACAAAAGTAACAAAATTCATCTTTTAAATGTAAGAGAAGCCCATATCAAATCTTCTCAGAGTTTTTTAGGGGTTTTGTATCTAAATCTTGATCACTGAAGATGCTGGCTGAGGAGCCTGTGGGTACTATTAACCTAACATTTCTATAAGAAAACGGAGTCTGTGAGAATAGAGTTAGAGTTCCCACAAGAGTATCCAACAGTGGATACCATAGCACATGTTCCTTTTTGCCCCCATCTTTGTTCCAGCCCAGGAAACACTAGAAGACTGAAATCAAAGAGCAAGGAGGCCAGGAGGGCACCTGGGGCCAGAGTGTTTCAGATTTATGTCAGTGGAAATCTCACCTCTGACCATTATTGCTGAAAAAGGACCCCTGTCCCATGAAGGTCTGTCCTTTCCATTCAGGACCCAGAAGGAGGCTTATTTATTTATTTATTTATCTATCTATTTATTTATTTATTTATTTATTTATTTATTTATTCATTCATTCATTCATTCATTCATTCATTTATTTATTTATTTTTATCGTGCTTTGATGAGATCCCCAAGGAAAAGGAAGTCTGCGCTTTGACTACCCAGAGGTTCTGGTGCTCCTTGTGTGAAGAAAGAGAACATTTTGGTCCTGGAGATGTAGCTCAGGTGGCAGAATGTTTGCCCTCCGTGTGGAAAGGCCTGTGAAGCTTAATAACACCACATATACCTGCCCGTGCATGTCCACTTAGTGGGTAGAGGCAGGTGAATCAGAAAATTTTAAAGGTCTTTCAAAAACAAGAAAGAAAAGAAAATGTTTGTTTGTTTATAGTTATGAGAACAGAGACAAAATTATTATTGACCTTTTTTTATTCTATTATATGGTTTTTCTACCATGGAATGCAGTTGCCCAGACCTATCTGAACTTATTTTTGTTAAGTCTTAAATCTTCTACAGAACTGAGGGACTAATGAAAAGGAAATTCAAGCACTCCTTTGTGTTATGCAACTTTCCTCCACTGTAACAATTTATCTGAAAAGCTTAACTTAAGAAGAGGAAAGATTTTGGTCCTGGTTTTATGGGTTTCAGTTGATATTGGCTCTCAGGCCACTAGTCAAGGGACACAGGCAGCAAAAGTGGGAAAGTAAATGGCAAGGAAATACTGTCATGTGATATCCAAGGAACAACAGAGGAAAAGAAGAAAGTGTCTGAGTTCCCACATCTCCCTGGGACACAACTCTCATGAAAGAAGAATTTCCTGGTAGGCGCCACTCCTAAAAGTACCACCCTGGAGACCAAGCCTTCTGACAAAGGAACTTGGTCCAAATCACACCATTCTTTTCACTCTCTACTTGACCTTCTGATTCTGCTATGTTCCGGGCTGCTTTTGATTCTGTCTCCTAGTGACAGAGGGGGTCTCTTGTTATCCATTGGTTCCTGGCATTATTCCTTGAGTGCCCACTTCATTATTCTAGAACTTGGAGCTTCTCTTAGAGGTTGTCTCAGCAAAATATGTCAGTCATTACAGGGGTTTTCCTGAACACAACCAGGAAGAATTCTAATTGCCAGCATCCTTTATCATCTCCAACAATATTCACCCTCCCCAGATCCTCTCCACAGCTTCCATGGACACCCATTAACCCCTTCCCTCCCAGTCCCCCACAAAGCAGGCTGTTTTGACTTTTTCCCTGGTAGGGAGACATTTCTTTAGTAATCTGGGAGTGTTAATGTGCTAATGCAGGTAAATTGTAATTAATTTCTCTCTAATTGATGCGTGGGTCTACCTAGGCCCCTCATTTTCCTCCCTTCATTTCTTTATAAATATATGATTTGACAGGTTAATTTGAAAGCAAAGTTAGATTCTTTACAGCCACCTAAGCAGAAGCCCCAGCACGCAATTTGCTGTCTAGTTGTGTGAAGCATAATAAAAGGGTTGAAGTCAGGTTATCCTTTTTTTTTCTTAATCATCATTTTGCTAATTTAATCTTTTTCTCCTCCATAAGGTAATAAAATATTCATTCCCCAGCCTAGAAACTTTGGTGGGAGCTCTTTGAGAGGCAGGAGCCACACAGTGTACCTGCTCCCCATGCTGACATTCCTCCAGGTGGAGCAAGCAGCTTCCTCCAGGTCCAGTGGCTGGCTCTGGGAATGTTCTGCTTTGGCATCCAAATCAGGACTCAATCAAGCTTCCCACATTTTGCTGCAGCTCAGAGAAAAAGATTAGAGATTGCTGGAGGCTCTGAGGCTGCAGGAGAGTCAGCCCCACAGTCAGGTGCCTGAAGAGTCAGGTGCCTGGAGTCATTCTCAGAGAAGGCCTGGGAGGGAGGCCATTTTCTCTCAGTGGGGGCCTGAGTTAGTGGGGAGGTGTATGGCTTGAAGAAAGATGATTTTTTTCCACAGGGGAACTAAGTATTTGGAAGGCAAGAAGAAAACCCAGACAACTGAGTGATAGACTCAGGTGTTACTCAACCCTTTGCAATTACACTGAGGTGAGCTTGAGGAACCAGGGGTCATGATGCTTTCCATGTACATGACTGTCCCCTGATGCCCAGATTAGGGTCTGTACCACTTGGGGCATCATCCCTGGTGATTGGCTAAAATGGTCTCTGCTCACAGGCTTGGTCACTTAAGGATGGCCAAGTCTGAGGGGTAAAAAACCTCTTCTTGGATGGTCTCCTTAAAGAGTGACTCTAACAGCAGAGGCATGTTGGGGCCATCTCTTATGACACCAGATTTTCCTCCTCTCTGCCTCTTCTTTCTCTTTTCCTTGTCACCCAAGTTAATGAACAGGATCCAGAAGGCGAGGATGTTGGTGGTTCCCTGTAGGAGGTGGTAGGGGAACTATCCCTAGGAAATAGGATTTTTTTGTCCACATCAGACTCAGAAGTTTCATCCCATCTAGATGCTGACATTGATAAGGTGTATTTAGACAAGCGCACCAAGGAGGCAGGCTCACGAGCCTTCACTCTTTGTCTCTTTCTGCAGAGCACAAGAAGCGCCTGCTCTGGTTGGAAGACATCCAGAGAGAAGTATGCCCCAGGAAGGGGCAGCTGATTAGTACCCAGTGATCATTTGGTACTCTAGTGGTCACTAAGTTCCCCTCAGAGGTAATGAGGAAGTGCAGCTCATCCAGGGAGCTTGGACCAGATGCCTGAAACTCACCCCAAACCACTTGAGTGTCTGTGGAGACTCCTTGGGAGACATGCCGATTGCATTGGTCCTAGAGAGGAGACAGATGTCACTCTGCCCTTTTTATCAAGTGTGTTCACAACCCGGGCATTTTTCTTTTAAATAATTATTCATTCACTTTAGTAGTCCTAGAGATTAAACACAGAGACTATATTCTCAGCCTTGCTTTTTTTTTTTTTTTTTAAGGTTGCCATGAGTAGGTTAACCTGTCTCCCCCTCCATAAAGCTACAAAATAAGCAGCCTGATGAATCCTTTCAAATAGCTAATTTTTCTCTAAATTTTATACAAGTGCACATTTTCGTGGCTATATCTCTGCCATTTTTGCATGTCATTAGGATCTTTTATTTTCATAACAGATTATGCAATTATGACTATTCTTCCATATGAAATTTAGTTTCATTCTTTCTGTCCAAATATTTGGGAAACTTCATTCATTAGGGAAAAGGTCTCTTTCACTCACTGTTATTTTTAATTATCAGCATTAAAATATCTTAAAAGGCTGCCTGAAAACTGAAGAGGAGAACCATTTATCAGGGAAACAACTCAAGCACATCAGAGGGAAAATACTATCCAAAAATGACACAAGCAGATTGAGAGTGCAGAATGCATCCAGATTGGGAGGTGAGTGACTGAAGTGGGAGGGAGGAAGAGAGTGAATGATCATGGAGCTGGAAAAAGGAAGAAATATGGTGAAGGTAGTAGAACCTTGACTTTTTCTAAGGAAGGATGCTAGATTTCAGATGGCAGGGCAGAGGGATGCTGCATTGCCAGAGTGCAATCTTAGAGCTTTTAGCAAATAGAAATGGGACGAGAACTTACTCAGTGCATCTCATCATCATTCGATGGTACAGGCTGCTAAGCATTTTCCCTTAGGAAGCAGAGCAGACTGTATGTACAGAAAAGAGTATCTTGCCTCGCAGGTTTCCAGGAAAATTCTTTAGGCCAGAATAGGGGCAAGTGAGGGGATTCTGGTCATTAGAGAAAAACAACAGGCCAAGGATTCTTAGGGTTTCAGTTTGTGGTTTTGCTTTCTTCTCATTTCTATCATTTCCTTCAACAGAGAAAGCTCATGAAAGTGTGGCCCACATTAGACTGTACAGGCTCTGACTTTTTTCTAGTCTTTGCCCCACTGCCTGTCCTTTGGTGTCCTCTACTTCTAAAATATTGACCTCTGAGGACTTCAGCATTAAAATCTGTCTACCTGTCTCTTGAGTCATTCCTTTGGCCCCTGTCTATAAAACCCTGTCTTACTTTGGCTTTCATGAAATGTCTTTCTAAAGTGCCTGGAATTCTTTAGCTCTATTTGCCCTCTCATTTTCACTGTACTTGGACAACCCTTGCATGTGACCCCCAAGACTCCTTTCTAGACTGTTTTCCAATTCACACACCACTGTTTATTGTCCATTCTGTACCAGCAGTATCACACACACTTATCAGGCAACTGTATGTAAGCTACACGTTCACATCTGTATACATCTGCCTGCTAGGGATCTCTATAGACCCAAATTAAATGTACCTCTCTCCAGAAATGTCTGCTCCCAGATTGCTCCTCTTATTCCAGTCCCCATTTTGAACACAGCTCTTTATCCATCCAGTTTCTGGGCTCTGAATCCCAGGGACCATCTCTGCCTGCCTCTCTCCCTCTACTCTCCATATCTAAACTATGCATAGGCCCTGACGATTTTGTCCACCAAGTACCACTCAGAGCTCTGTTTACTCTGGTCTTTGCACAAGATCAGGATCTAACCTATAAGAGAGCTGCTAATGGAACACCTGTTAGCAGTGTTAACTTCCTGCCAGCCCATTTTCTTTCTTTCAACAAGCATCCTTACAAACAACACACTCCTATCACCCCCAAGCTTAAATCTATGTAACATTTGTTTTTGACCTTGAGGACAAAATCCCAGTTCTTTGGTACGGGGGTTTGAGCTCTCCTTTCCCCTTCTTTGAGACAGTCTTTCTGTATAGCCTAGGTTGGCTCCAAGCTTATAAGCATCCCACCTACATCTTCTGGGTGCTGAAATTTCAGGTATTCCTACACTTGATTCAATCTTTCATTTCTGAAAATGATTAACTGATGCTCCCTGTCCATTTTCCTGGTCTTCTCTTAGTCCTTACCAATCCAGTTTTCCCTACCAATCCCAGCAGCCACAGCAAGTCCGGTGTTTCCACAAGCCTTCTCAATTGGCTGACTAGTCCTCTGCCTTCAAGACTCAGGTTTTCCACCACAGTCTCTAAGGTGCCTTCAACCTGTGGCCCATGGGCCACATGTGCCCCCAGGACATCTATGAATACAGCATGCAAAATTGTAAACTTGGACAGTATGAGGTTTTGTGTTTTGTTTTGAGAATGGATTGTGTTCTTCTCAAATGGAAATATTGGCTATGACAATGTAGTGACACAATGCCAAAAGCTGGGTATACCTATAGGAACAATTCCTTTTTTGTCTCTCAGTTCATAGACTCTCCACAGCTTTCCTTCTGAGACCAGTCAGATACCAGGCATTTGATTCATTTGATTCACTGTCTACTTAGACAATTCGTTCATGAGTCACGGGGGAGAAGCATGGTTCCCTGTCTCATAAGGGGAGCCAACAAACTTTACAATAATTTACACCTAGGTCAGGTTGTGGTGGCACACACCTTTAATCCCAACACTTGGAAGGTAGAGGCAGGTGGATCTCTGAGTTCATGGCTAGCCTGGTCTACAGAGTGAGTTCCAGGATGGCCAGGGCTACACAGAGAAACCCAATCTTGAAAAATCAAATCAAAACAAAACAAAATAATGATTCACCCTAAATCTAACTATCATGAAGATTATTCAGTGTTACTTGAATGAATGTCTTTCAAGTGATATCCCTTGAGTAAATAATTTTTAAGTCCCTAAAGCAAGAAAACCTACTTCTAAGAATTAAAGAAAGAAACCTTTAGAAACTATGATGACTTTAAGTTTTATATATATGTACATATATATATATATATATATAAAACTTAAAGATATATAAGCTATATATTATATACTACATATATTGCTTAGACATAAGATTCAAGCTCGGGATGTAGCTCAGTGGTAGAGCACTTGCCTAGAATATGGGAGGTCTGAGTTTCATCTGTACATTAAACAATTAAAATAAAACAGTAGAATGAAATCTAGCCTCAGACGTCAAAGAGTTTATGCCTGTCGCAGCTGGGGCTGAGAAACTGGAAAGCCTGTGTCTCTGCATCCATTCCTTAGGCTCTCACAGCCGGTCCTCAGCCACACTGCATCTCTCCTCCGTCTGTGAAGCAACTTAGAAAAATGCATCCTCACAGCCAGGAGATACCAGGCGCTAGGCTCTAGCTACATTTGCACATTTGCATTCTGCTTATCAGGTCACCCAATGGCAAAATCTTCAGAGGGAGCCGGCAATTTCTCCCTCATACTGAAGCTAATGAGCAAAATAGCTTTTGCTGAAGGACAAGAAAAGTCGGAGCGCGCACGGTGTACTGTGGGCTCCACGGGCAGGCTGTCATAATTATGAAAAACCATCACAAGACTTACAAATTAAAAGCTGAGGAGGAAACTTCTGCCCTATCAGGTTCGCGGGGAAGCATCTCGCCATTCGTCAGGACCAGGCAGCTGCAGAGGGATCTCATCTAGAATGCTGACGGCCCACAGCCTCCCACGGGCTCCCAGAGGGGACACAACATCAGCTGTCAGTTGGGAAGCCAGGGGAAGGGGGGGGTTGTTTTACATCCACTTTAGGCTATCCTTTTATTTTGAGTCCCAGAGGTGACTTCTATTACCAGGTTAACGACCAGCAAGCGTGGCTGAGTAGCAAGAAGCAATGCCTGGCCCTCTTTACTTCTCCTACCCCCCCCCCCCCATTCTCCAGTCTTGCAGGTTTTCTTAGCTGCTTCCCTGAGCATCTTCTTAAGCAGCTCACGCAGGGACTAAAGGAAGCTCATTTCTGAGCCAGTTATCAACTCCCCCTTTGGATCAAACTGCAAACTCAAATTGTTCCAATCTGTCTAAACAACCCAAGGAAAATGGGGCCTAAATTGTCCAATTTTGGTGTGTCCACCTAGCTTGCTAATTTAATTTTGCTTCTCAAAAACCTGAGACCCTGTACTGCCTCCTCTGCATTGATTTGAGAAAATGAGAAAGGAAAAAAAAAATCACATTTTCAAAAACAAATCATTCTGTTGGCCCATGGGCCACTCGTGATAGAAGAGGCTGCATCTCTAGGGTCCATGCTCAGGTTTCCAGAGAGGAACAACAGGAAGCGCAGGGCCAGCGATATTGAAAAATAATAGGGGGAAAGAAAAACATGCATCTCAGCTCTGTCAGAAATGGGCACTTCAGCTTGACTCAGGAAAGAAAGCGGCAGTTGTGACAAGCATTCTCCAACAGTGGTAGATGCTCAGCTGTGTTTAAAGGGGTCACCACTGGAGGCTAGATTGGTTGTTGGCCTCTGGTGTCCTCACGCTAAGGAGAGAAAGGCACCAAGATCCCACCTAGAGCTGAGACCTGAGACTGAAGCTTTTTCTGCTACCTGAAGTGATCTTCAATTCTGAACAAAGTATGAATGGCGTAGGTGAGAAAAGAAACCAAACCCCAAACGAAAACCTCATCAGCAAATGATAATTGAAAGGAAGTTGTTAGGAATGCAAATACTGTATTCCTAGACATCTTGGCTTTATTTCTCAAAGTTAAGGAGAAAAGGCTCTTCATAGTTAGGGCACGAATCTGCAAACAGATGGACGGCTTCACTTCTTTCCACAAGGGGGCGCTCACACAGCTAGTGAGAACCAGCAGCGACCTGGACAAACCTATTTCCATCACTGATTAGAAGCCGGCAAAGTGATGACCCTGCTGAATCGCACACTCAGGTGTTATGCCCCCTGCCTGCATCACAGGTTTGTTAATAAGAAATGTTGCATGACTGCCCAATTCCTGAAATGACTTGGCGTGTCCTCTCTGACCTTTACTGTCTTCTGTACAGAACTCCCAAGCTACGGACAGGATGGGGGTGGGGGCGGAAAGAATCAAAATGACCTACTGGTGCTGAGTGGGGTTGATAGCATTCCGGCTGAGGAAAAAAAAAATAACCTGCAGAATCTAGATATTTGGACACAAAGCCACTCTGTTTCAGGTTGTGTTTTTCTGAACCAATACTTGATACCGTCAGTTCTTGTTCCTGAAGAAAGGAAGAGGCTGGCGGTCTCTATGAGCAGGATATATATGTTAGTCGGGAGAAGCTAGGTTATGCTGTGGCCACAAATGTTCTCAAGCATTAGAGACACTCATCCCTCTGCTCCTAAATGTCTGTCACACATCAAAACCAACAGAAGGACCTACCAAGTGGCATACTGTCAGCCTCACTCTAAAGGTATGCCAGCAGGGTGGCAAAATTCAATTTCTGGTTGGAATTGACACCATCACTTCTTTCCAGACTCCACTGGCTAAAGACAGTCATGTGACTAATCTAAATTACCAAACAAGGAAGCAACAAATTGGTCTTCCACAGTGAACGGAAGCAATGTTTGTCAATCTTGCTGGAGTCTTCTACTGTGTTCCTTAGTATTCTGTCACCTTTGAATATGGAATGGTTCTAGTATTGTCAAATTTATTACAAGCCCACTGTCCTTCAGGCCAGTGGAAAAACAATTGTGAGACCCTGTGTCCATCCTGACTCACGACAGCCTCACATTTGTTCATAGCAGCTGTCAAGTTAGCAGAAGCAGGGTTCCAGTATTCTGTACTTCTGTTGTTTGGCCTCTGACAGGAACTCCTGGCTTCAGTTTATTACTCAGGAATAAGGAATCAAAGACAGGGAGAGAGAAAGCTCTAAAGAATTAGTTAGCAATCTGAAAACCACTTTGGCTGAGGAAGGGGAACACTATAACAGGGCTAATTACATAATGTTTTAAAACAACTCAGCTGAAGTCTTTGTGTAATTTAGCCATACATCTATGATCTCTCACTCATATATATTCATATGTATATTTATATATATGTATGGAATTCAGCATCATACATAGGAAACTTTCAGAAACTTTAATGTAAAATGTGATATGAAAAACAGAGCAGAATCTATATAGACAAATCCAAGAAATTAGGTGCAATGACCAACTGCTCTTATAGCTTGGTGGTCCTTGGGCAAACTTGGGAGAACAGAACAGGGTAAGAGTCCATCTTTTACTGTATGTAGCAGCCAGTTCCTGCTACAAGGACTGGCCGTTTTTTCCACACCTGGACTCCATGCTATGTTAGCTTTGAGCCTTTCTTGAAGCTAAGCATAACATGTCTTAGTTCTGTTCCCTTGTTAGTTTTACTGAGCCCAAGTGTCTCCTTTTTGGCTTCCAACTTGATGCCTCTTCTTGCTCTTGATCTTTCAGGCTTGGCTCTGCCATCTCCTTGATGAGGTCTCTCAAAGAATCAAAGCTCCAGAAATGACTCCTCAAGTTTTGCTTACAATGCCTTGAGCCTTGATGACCTTCTCTGGCCTTTTCCTTACCCAGGCAAGATGCTCACATACATTAGAACTCGACATGGTAATCTTTTCTTGGAGGGGCTCTGGAGAGCTCGTTCTGAGCACTAGAGGGATGCAAAGCCAAGGAAGCATGTGGCTAGCAGGAGCATGGCTTAGACTACTGCCCTAAGCTGGCAGACTCCTGTGTTCTACATGGCATGGGGCTTTTCCTGGAAACAGCCTGGGCACAGCTGGATCCCCACAGAACCCAGGCCACACACCCGGAAGAGGGTCAGACAGTGGGCTGAATAGGAACAACATGGATCCTGTCTTCCATTTCTTTGAAGTGTCATGAATCCAAAAGTTTGAGGAAGCAATCTGGACTGATTGCAGTGGAAAGACATAAAATATGAGGGAAAGGAATTTAAATGAAAGTTCAGTGATTCAATAGGAGAGACACTGAATAGCACACATGCCGTTAGAATCAGGAGGGTGTGGGCTCTTTGGATTGACATGATTATGGACAGAATGAAGACAGAACTGAGTGCTTGAAGATGGGCATGCTGGTGGGTGCAGAAGGGGAAGGGTAGAAGCCTGAGAACTGAGTCCAGATGTTAGCCACAGTGGGGCGGATAGACTTAAGGTGGTGAAGAAGCTCAGGTGACATTCATAGCTGGTGGTTAAGAGATCCTTTTAGTCCTCAAATATGGAGATTCATTCCCAAAGAGGAATGGTGTTACGTTTTGTTGATAAGATATCAAGTGGAGAAGTTTAAAGTATCTGCTATATTGTAATTTGATTATTATTAACTAAAAATATGCACTTATGTGCATTCAGCCTTAGAGGCAGGGATCTAATGCTCTTTGTAACTCCTTACCATTATGAAGCATAATTCTATGCACATTACAGGATTGGGAAGCACAGACAGCCAGACATATAAATAATATTTTGACACAAAAGGAAATAAAGCTGAAAATTATTGCAATAAAAGCCTCAGCAAACATCTCCCCAGACCAGAGTGCTTGAATCTCTAATGCTACTTCTACAAGCCAGACCAAGAGCAATGTGCATAAGCAATTATGCTATTCCAAGCTGCTAAGAAGATGTCTTTGCTTTTTACATAAAACGATGATGCTACCCAGCTATCTATTGAATGATCAAATTCTAATATAGTTTCCCCTAGTTAGAACACAGGCTGGCTTACTGTCAGCTGTCGAGAAGGGGGTCAATGGCAGAAATGATAGTGATGACAGGAGATATGACCCTCTGTAAAAGTGAGGCCCTGCAGTCCCCACACTGGGAAAAATACTCAGGTGTTCAGGGCAAGACCCCTAATATAAAAGATGGCACACTCAGAACTAGCCATCTGGTTAGCTTCACCCTCTACTTAGTTAAGCCTTTTGCTGCAAGGTATTACTGATCTGAAGGTAAAACGGAACAGTGTGGAGGCATATCAACGCTAATCACACCTGCTTTATGTGTTTCCTCCCATCTTTCTCAGGCTTGGATTTCTGCTTTGCATCATCACTAGTCTTCATGGGGGAAATTGCGGCTCATTGTTCACTTGTTACTGATAACAGCAAAATAAAGTTGATGGTGGTAGGTAGATCATTGTAAGCCAGTAGGATCCTTATGCAAGAAATCCAATGGTGATACCCATAAAAGGAACAAGGAAAGAGTGAGTACCTAGGAAGACCAGAAAAGTCCCACTAGCAGGCACCTGCCTCTCAGTTTGCTATGGACCTGGTTTGTTACATGCACATACCTTTGTTACCTCACGGAAAAATCAGAACTAATCCGCTTCATGTTGTTTTTGATGGTAAGCAATGTGAGCAGAGCCTACAATTTCTTAATTTGTGAACATCATTTTGCAGCCCAGGAGAAATGTCAGATAAGATTCAATGGATTCTTGGAGAGCTGGTTTATAAAATATTCCGAGGCCATCTAGTTACGGCCAAGGTGAAAGGTGTATTTCTGTAATCATAGTACAAAAGCTGGGTGGACAGAAAATGTAACAAACCGCAATGTTGTTGATCCTGGAGCACATGCCAAGGAATACGATGCCCTGCTCAGGAGTAAACATTTTTCTCCTGTCAGCCCTATGCATAAAGCAAAAGGCTCATCCTTGCCAGAGGTGAAGGTGCGTGTCCATGTAGGTTGGAAAGGCAGAAGCGATTTGAGAATAATAGTTTGTGTAAAAGGTTACAGACCATGCAAAACCCTCCTGAGTGAGTTGTTTTCTTCTGATTTCTATGCTTGGGGCTTGCTACCCACTCTCCTTCTTTCTGACTGTTTCCATAGCGCCCTCTATTGACAACTTTCACTCCAAAACTAGGGACACCAAACAGTAGGTTATCTTTCAGAGTTGTCCCCTTTTAATCCCTAGCACGGCAGAGAAGTAGCCCTGTCTCCTGCTATAATTGTATTAGATGAAGAAATAACAGCTGTAGTTCATATGAGTAGGCACCATTACTCCCTTCAAATTTCATTTTGCTTTTGCCACCACAGCAATTTCAGCCAGATTTTCATTAAAAAAAAAAAAATCTATGGCTTGGCTTTTGACTTGTTTGTCTTCATATGATTTGGACAAATTCTCTCCAGTTAATGAACTGAATAAGTATACTTCCCCCCTTCTGTGAAGAGAGAAGGGGGGGCATCTTGCTCACAGCCTTTTTACTTCAAATCCAGCAGCCATCCTACCACAGTTTTTCTGAAGGGTGAACTTGGAAGCCACCAACAACGGGGGTAACTTGCTTGTTTCTTAAGTGGCTCAGGCCAAGTGCCACTAAAGGAAAGGTATTCAAAGCATGTGCAGTGGCACCAGGTCACCTTTCAGCTAGAGATTGTCGTAGAGAACCAGTGACATGGAAATAGGTATTTGGGGGAAGGAACACCTCTAAGCATCATTTCCTAAGGCCTCACTCCCCTTTGAGATAGAAATGGTGCTGGCTAGCCAGCAGTGGTCGTGTGCTAACTTGATGCCTGGAACCCAAGCCTTCAAGCACACATTTCTCAAGTGAATGAACAAATACTGAACGGATTAGATGGTGAAGTTCTGGGCACAGTAAAAAGCCAGCTGGTCTGGCCTTTAGTCTAGGAAAATATCCAAGGCCAGTAGAAGGGGGATGAGCTGGACAGTTAGAACGGCTGAACCCTGTTCTTTCTTGAGGCCTAGGGCACAAAGGAATATATCTCTAGGCCCCATATGAGTAGCAGAGTGTTGTATGGCACTAAAACTTCCTCTCAGCCATGTGTTAACATATGTGAATGGCTTGGGCTCAAGGATCATGCTAATGGGAAGTGGTACTTAGGGGCTACAGTAGGAGCTGGGGTATATGTCAAGGGGTCATTAGGTGACTAGGACACTGCTCTCTTTATTTTATTTTATTTTTTTCTTATCAGTTACATTTTTATTAACTCTGTATCCCAGCCGTGTCCCGATCCCTCATTCCCTACCAGTCCCTCCCTCCCTCCCTCATCTCCACTGTGCCCCTTGCCAAGTCCACTGATAGGGGGGACCTCCTCCCCATTCATCTGATCCTGTTTTATCAGGTATCTTCAGGACTGGCTGCAAAGCTCTCCTCTGTGGCCTAACAGGACTGCTCCTCCCTTGGGGGGTGGGGAGGCCAAAGAGCCAGTCATTGAGTTCCTGTTAGAAATAGTCCTTGTTCCCCTCACTATGGGAAACCAATTGGTTACTGAGCTACCACAGGCTACATCTGAGCAGAGGTTCTAGGTTACATTCATACATGGTCCTTGGTTGCATGTCAGTCTCAGAAAAGACCCTGTGCCCAGATATCTTTGGTCCTTGTGGAGCTCCTATCCTTTCCTCATCAGACTAACTCCCCTTCTTTCTTATGATTCCCTGTACTCTGCCAAAGGTTTGGTCATGAGTCTTTGCTTTGAAAACACTGCTAGTTAGAGTCTTTCAAATGCGCTCAGTAGACTCCTGTCATATGTTCAATGCGCATCCCATCTGTCTTTCTAAACGAGGATTGATAACCTTACCCCATGTCTGCTCTCTTGATTATCTTTTTTAGGTGTATAGATTTCATAATGTTTATCATATCTTATAAATCTATATAAGTGAGTATATACCGTGTTTGTCTTTCTCCTTCTGGGATATTTCACTCAGGATGATCTTTTCTAGATCCCACCATTTGCCTGCAAATTTCATGATTTCCTCCTTTTGGGGAACAGAGCTAAACAGAGAATTCTCGACAGAGGAATATCAAATGGCAGAGAAACACTTAAAGAAATGCTCATCCTCATTAGCCATCAGGGAAATGCAAATCAAAACGACCCTGAGATATCCTTACACCCATCAGAATGGCCAAAATGAAAAACTCAAGAGACAACACATGCTGGAGAGGTTGTGGAGAAAGGGGAACCCTCCTCCACTGCTGGTGGGAATGTAAACTGGTACAACCACTCTGGAAATCTATCTGGTGCTTTCTAAGACAATTAGGAATAGTGCTTCCTCAAGACCCAGCTATACCACTGCTAGGTATATACCCAAAGTTTGCTCAAGTACACAAAAGGGATATTTGCTCAACCATGTTTATAGCAGCTTTATTTGTAATAGCCAGAACCTGGAAACAACCCAGATGTCCATCAACGGAGGAATGGGTACAGAAATTGTGGTATTTTTGACACTGTTCTCTTAAAGGGGGAATTACAACCCCAAACTCCTTCACACTCCTTACTCTTGCTTTCTGAAAGCATGGTGAGGAGATTTCACTTTCTTTCATGTGTTCCTGTCATAATGTCACTGCTCAAAGGCCCCAAAACACAGGGTCAGCTGTGCAGAGACTGGCATGTGCTCAGTGAGACAAAATAACCTTTTTCTCTGTATGAGCTGCCTGTCCCGGATACTTTGTTAGACTGTTGGACAGTAAGTATCACCTTCCACATGGTTCCAGAGGAGCAAGGGCAGAGAACCTGTAGCCAGTCCACATTTGTCGCTCTAATTGCTATTTCATGTTGGGTTATTTTGTCAAGAGTGACCTGGGGTTATTCTTTCACTTCTCAGTGGTAAACCTAAGACCCCAGGATGAACAACATGTCAGAAAAAGGAGAGTGAACCCCTCCCTTCATCTGGGTTAGACCAGGTTTACAGACATACTGAGAATTCCAAACCAGACGAACATCCTTTGGAGCTCTGAGTTCATTTGCTCCTGACACAACTGTTGTAATGGGAGAAAGGATTCTTTCAATTGCTTATTAGAATGTCTAGAAAAGCTCCTTGAATGCCTAATGTTCTTAAACAGCATTTTAATGATTTAAGAGTAAATGAACCAGAAACTCATGGATTTAATTTCCCTTGAAATGCATATACATTTAAAAATTATGGGGAAACATACCCAGACAAAATGTATTTGTGATTTTGGCACAGCCAGAACACTCCCAAAGTCAGCTGAGCCATGCTCCAGTAATCTGCATGCACAGAGCATGCACAGGGCTCTCCATAGAGCTTTGCAGGGACTGTGGCTCAGAAGCCTGTTGCATCTCCAGCTGCTCAGAGACTGCAGTCTTCCTGTGCCTGTCTGTGTCACTGAAGCCATGAACTGGGACTCTACAGTGTCATGCTTGCTCACATCACAGGGACATAGTGGGATGGACTCAGTAAAAGTCTCTATTCACAACCTGCATATTCTAGCACCTGATGCACCTGATGCACCTGATGCAGTGAGCCTCCGTTTCCAGAAGTCTGGTTTCCCGCAATACTGCCTGGCGCCTCTGCTCACCTCTGGAGAGACACCTCCTTCACTCTCTGCTTTAGCTTGGAGCTTAGATACTTCCCACCTTCAAACTGGATTCAGTTTTCTTCAGGTTGGACAGATAGGCTGTGGAGGCTGTACTCCCCAGGTTCTTGCTCTGTGAGTCCCTTGCTTGGCACCAAGGAGAACAGGCGCAAGGCAGTTTCATAGGAGGTGCCCTGCCCCTTACTTTCTAGTCCCGATCCTCCCTCTAAACTCACAAGGGTGCTCCTTTGATGTCTTTAGACTACATGGGTGTCTAGACCCGAAAATCCCACAATGCACCTCAGTTGTGGCCCATCTAGATGAAAGTTCTGGGAAGACCCAGAGAATCCATTTACATGGGGAAACCTAGACAATGAAGACAATGACCTTCATCTTGAAAGAATTATGCTGTGTGGGCCACTGTGCACACGTTTTGTATCCACACCCTTAATCACTCACTTGATTCATTAATTGTCCAATGGCACCTCAGTTGCTGGAGGATAAAAGTCTTTCTCTTCTTTCATCCAGCTGTAATAGATCCTTTGCTCTGTGCCAGATAATACTAGGAAGTAAAAACTATGGGACAGTGAGGAAGAACCACTGCTGATAAGGCTCTGGGAATTAAATAGAAAAGAAAGCATTTAATATTAGAATATACCATAATAATGAATATCATCTACATAGGGATTTCCAGGTCCTTACGTGCTCTATGCGAACTTATTTAATCCACAGAATAACCCAAGAGTTCATTCAGTTAACTTGAATGATGACACTAGTATACGGAGGTTAAATTACTGGCTCACACAAGTGATAGCAGAGCCAGGCTTCAAAGCCAGCCATTTAGGTTCAGAACTATCTTATTATTTATTTTCATTTCTATGTGTTTGCTTGTGGTGTATTTATGTGGTTGTGTGTATGTCATATTGCACATGTGTGAGTGTGCATATATATGTACTCTGTGCACACATCTGGAGGCCAGAGGAGAACCTTGAGTGTCCAGCTGAATTATTTACTGCCTTACTTTTTTGGGACAGGGTCTCTAACTAAGCCTAGAGTTAAGCTAGCAGGAATCAAACCTCGACAATCCTCCTGTGTCAGCTCCTCCTCAGTGCTAGGGTTACAGATGTGTGGGGAACTACTCCTGGCTTTTTACAGGGGTCCTGGGGGTTTGAACCCAGGGCCATCATGCTTGCATAGCAAGTTCTCTTACCCACTGAGCCATCTCTTCAGTCCCTACAGCTGTGTTCTTAACCCAGTTGTACATAGGAGAAATGTTTAATGCTGCATCATTGGCAAAGGTCATGGGAACACAGAGGGATCAGTTGCCTCTGCTGTGAGTAGCCATGGAGACGGCAGGAGATTTCCTGAGAATAACCAGAACAGTGAGAATGCACAGTTGTGTGCAGAGATGTGTGGTATGCATAGGCTTTCTGACACTTAGCTGAGTCCTGCACCTCAATAAACCTTCTCCCCTGACAAGGAGAGCTTGTGAAATTGGAGCCTGACCTGCCCAACTCAGTCACAAGGCAATTGGGACAGTGAGCCCAGGGTAATTCAGATCGGAAAGAGATTAAACTCATTTGCAATTATCAGCCCTGAGCTCTTTGAGGGGAGCATTAGCACTGCTCTGCGCGTCAGTTCAGTGAGTGTTGGCTTTGTTTTGGATCGCTGCCCCAGCATCCTTTGCATATTATCTAGAGGAGGAGTGTGTGATTAAAGGCAAATAGGCTTGCACTTTTAGAAAAGTGTTGGGTGGTACTTACTCTTAGCTAGAATAATAAAATTGCAGTGGGAAAAAAAAAAAAAGAGCTCCAAGGAGTTAAACTAGAGGGCTAGGGAGAGTTCAGTCTTTGCAAGCCTGAAGACCCAGGCTAGATGCTTAGAATTTAGGTCAAATTCCTGGGCTAATTTGGCATGCATTTGTAATTCCAGTGCTAGATAAGCAGGGTCCCTGGGTCTCCCTGGTAAGCCAATTTAGCCTATTTTTCAAGTTCTAGACCAATATAGTTCCTTACGAATGATGCCTAAGTTTGTTCTTTGGCCTTCACACTCTGTGTGGACGTGTACATACATACACACACATACACACACACCTACCCTCCCCCCCACACACGGGGAGATTGAGAGGTTAAACAGCCACAAAATGATCTAGATGAGGTGCTAAGGGAGAAAAGATTCCTCGGTGGAAGTGAGGGTTGGGCACCAGGCCAGGAAGGCTGCTCTACTCCTAGAGCTGTCCACTGCTTGCTTGCATCTTTATCTCATTGCTTTGTTTGCATCTTTATCTCATTGCTCCTTTGTTTGTTTTCCTCATCTTTAATAATTCGATAATACAGCTTAAATTGCAGAGTTGCTGAGATATGCAAAATAAATAATGTATGCAAAACCACTCGACGCAAGTTAAGAATTATCGGTAAACACAATCCCATTTTCTTGTCCAACTCAGTCCAGTTTCAAGCAGGGCAAAAAAAAAAAAAAATCTGACCACAGTCCATCTTGTCAAAGGCCCTGCTTATGATGTGTCTGGGAGACTTTTGCAATTTTTTTAAAAATCTTTTTTCTCTAGCTATAAATGTTTTTGCACGTATGTTTTCTCATTCGTAAAGAAATTGCAGCTCAGCATTAGTGTTTCCCAACTTTGTCTTCAGTACCCCATCCATCTCTTTACCCAGCACCTCCAGGGTGCTTGCCTGCACTGTGGGGTTCTCAGTGCCCTGCCACAAACCAAAGGCTCCCAAACCCGTGGTTCACAAAAGCTGTCTTTGGAATGGGTCACTGCAATGCTGCCTGTCCAACAGTCAGTTCCTACTTTTTGGTATTGTTGTTGGTTTTCCTTTCTCGGGAGTTATCTACCTTACCCACATGGTGATTTGAAAATCTTTATTTTATTTATTTACTTTTTTGCCATCCCTTTTCTTCCTACCTTATCTTTCATTCATTTTTGTTCTTTCTCCACCTCTCAAGGGAATCGAAGATAATTCTACCCTCAGGGTATTAAGTTCACTTACTTTTCTTCCATTTTAAGAGTACACGAGGGAACAAGAAGACATGGTAAGCAACTTCCACGAAAAGTGAATAATGATGTGGACCATTGCAGTTAGAATAAATGGAGGACTTTGCTTGACTGCAGTTGACTGCTGAATGGAATATTCTAGGTCATTGTTTTGCAGTCCTTGATGCACAGAGCAGCAGGAACACTGGGAAAATGTTTGGGGATATCCTTTGTGCAAGAATGAGGGGTTTTGTGGTTAGAAAAAGAAAGACCTGCTAGCAAAAAAGTCCTTCAAAGTTCAAATGTAGAGAACGGAAACAAAAGAATGGAAACTGAGCAGCGGGCAGACAGGAGAGTGGGCTGTGTGATTATACCCTGTGGTCCTGTTTGTCTGGAAGACAAGTAGGAAAGGGCCAATCCTCAAGGTTTTCATGTGGCTCAATGTTAAAAGAAAAGCTATTTGGAGGTAGGCAGTGAATGACATTGAAAGACTAAAATTGGTGTCCTGAGAACAAAGGACATGGGAACGTCTAAAGAACAAAACTGAGGTCTAGCCGACAGAGGGCTTATGTAATCAAGGAAATATAAAATATGGTACAACATATGAGAATTTTGTGATGAATCACTTGACAGCAATGCTTGGCCCAAGCTGCCCTGAATGAGAGCCAATGGAACCCGGCATTCAGAAGATGTCCAGAAACCAATGGATCTTTCAAGACTAAAGAATGATGCTACAAAGAGGATTGGGCCATTCACATTTGGTGTGGCTTTGATCATGCTTGTGTCCTAGGAATTACCAAGACTCCTTTATACACATCAGCCCACCTCCTTATTATCCAAGAGGAAAGTAATTTTATGATTCTGTTGTCATAGATAAACTAGGCACTGAGAAATCAAGCAATTTTTCCAAAGTTACATAGCTACAGCATGATCAAATCTCATTTATTCTCTCTCGGGGTCTAATTTCTTAGCACACACAACACACATACACACAAACTAAAGCTGTTGAGTAGGCAATCCTAATCTGATTCTTTTTTTTCTCCTTTTTTTAAGTATCACACGGAAATAAATGCAAGCACAGATGAAAAGAACAAACAAAGGGACAATTTGCTTCTGGTCTCTGCCAGTGGTCAGCCCCCAAATGAAACTGTTTTTCACTTTGTGTGGAGATTCTGGTGCTGACCTTTTAAACTTTGTTACTAAACTCTCCTATATGCATGATCAAATACACATCCTTCAGGTTTTCACAATGCTGGGGATATAGAAATAGTGATAAAAATTCAATTTTCCCAACAAATATGCAGGCAAGATGTTTCTGTGGAGATTCTGGGTGGGCTGGAGGCACAGTGTGACCCAAAGGATGGAGAGCTGACTCTTCTCCGGTGGAGTCTGAAGACGGTTCTTGAGAAACGTAAAGTTAAAATTCACTTTAAAGAAAAGATCTGACACTAATCTTGGGGCTATGTTAGAATAGAGAGATATCCAATTTGAAGGGAAGGAGGCTGCATCTTCAAATATTTTCAAATATCTAATTTGATATTTGAAAAACAACAACTATTCAAATAATAATATTGTTACCCCCAAATGAAAAGAAGGTAATACTATTTGGCTGTCAGCATATGGAGATTAATGAACACTGGAATAATATTCTGTTTCCAAAGATTCAAGGACTAAGAAGAAACACTGTAGAGAACAGATTTCTCTCCAAAGCACCACAAAGAATACACACCATGAACCCTTCCATCTAGTCTTAAGACCACGTGACAGCTAACAATATAGTATAGTTAGCTGTGTGTGTGTGTGTGTGTGTATGTAGAGAGGTGCCAGGTACATAGTTTTTCCTTTAGACTCGGTGTACATAGCCTGTTTTGACAGAAATCCAGTTTTATTCTGGTTCAGAGAAAGAGCAGAAACCAAGAGGATAGGGGGTGTTAACTTCATTAGTTCCATTAAAATAAAAACACAGAACAACCAACTCAATCTGAGCTTTAGTTGAATGCATGGGGCACAGTAAAAAGACTCACTCTTTCTCTGAAATGAGGAAATGAAAAAAAAATGCAGGTTTCCTGGGTGCTTTGCATTTTGCTTAGTAGCTTGAGAAAGAGAAACCACAATCTTATCAGACTGGAACTGGGCAGGGCATTCTGGGTACCTAAATCTGGTAGGAGTCAGACTCTGGTGAAGGCTGGGTGGCCTGTCCTAGAAAGAGTGATGAATAGCCAGGCTCTGTGAGGAGGGTTGTTGAGGAGAAATGTGAACTCTACATCCAGGGTAAAGATTCTGGTCTCACCTGGGAGCAGCTGAGTAAATGCGATCACTGAGATTGGCATCTTTCTATTGTGTCTTCATTTACAGTCATCTGCTCACTGTAAGGACTAGGTTGCAGGCAGACAGCACTAAGAGCTTGCTCCTTATAATCTAATGATTATAAACCCAGCTGATCAAATAATTACAAATGTGGAGAATGCAATTACTCACAAGTGAAGGCAGACCAGCAATAGTTGAAGACATGAAGACTGTAGGGCTGATTAATCAATTAATTAAAAAATGAGAATTGAGTGCCTACAATAGCACCAAGGCCATCAAAGTTGGTAAAGCCAGGTTCTCTTAGAACCTACATAGCAGTTGTGGAGAGTTACAATTCTCAAGCAAACAAACAATGTCCCTCCAGAGAGCAATATATTCTATGGAGGAAGTAAAATGTGAGGGAAAAGACAGAGGCTAGTACTGATTCAAATTGTTCAGCCAGACTCAGTGAGAGGAAGCTTTCAGACTAGGGACAGTGCATTCCTGATGCATAGATCTGGAGGCTGGATGGTCTAGACAAAGCAAGACAACCAGCTTTAGATGAAGTGCCTGTGGAATGTTCTGGTAAATGGAGAAGGGTGTGGATAGCTGGAGGTAAGGAAGAAGACAAAAGATGCTCCTGATACAAGAGGACATTGGAGGTGACTATGAATGGTATGACTTCATTCAAAATGAGACTGAAGGCTCCTGATAGTTAGGTTTCAGCATGGAGAATGACATGCTGGCATGTTATATTGGAAGGATCTTTGAAAAGCTGCTGAATAAAAACTGGAGAAGCAGAAGCAGAACAAAGTTACTTACACTTCAGGTCATAGTTGAAGTTGAATTCAGATTGTGGCTGCCTCCCCTTCCAATCCCACCTTCCCTCCCCCTTCTCCACGCATGCCCCTCCCCAAGTCCACTGATAAGGGAGGTCTTTCTCTCCTTCCTTCTGATCTTAGTCTATCAGATCTCATCAGGAGTGGCTGCATTGTCATCTCTGTGGCCTGGTAAGGCTGCTCCCCAAGTACCATGTATGGAGACAGCCCCTGCACAGATGTAGCCCATGACAGTTCAGTGTCCAAATGGGTTCCATAGTAGTGGGAACAGGGACTGCCTCTGACATGAACTGATTGGTAACGGATTTTATTATTGTTTGTTTCTAGTTCTGGGATCAGCTTTGAAGCCTTACACTCAGACAGAGAAGTACTTTACAACAGTACTATACCCTTAGACACTCAAAGCTTCAAATTTGAGATGTTATCAGATATCTAATTCTTTTTTGTTCAGATATCTAATTCTTGTAACAGCCAAATTGTGAGTCAAATGGACACATGTAATGTAACATGCAACGCCTCATATTCAGATACATAACACATTTACATCCACAGTGTATACACATACACGGTGTATGTACATATGAGTATATGAAGTGAGATTTAAAGATCACCCAGGAGACAGCAGAGATAGAAGTGGGGAGTCTGAGACATGGATCTGAAAGGAGCTGGTGAAATCTGTCTTACATATATATGTCTTGGTTACAGGGTCAGAGGTAGTCTCAGTGCCAAGAAGAGAAGTAGATATGGATCCACAGAGTTCAAACAGAAGTGACTGGCTAAGGCATACATGCAGTTAGACTGGCCTGCATTAAATGCGGGTAGAGGTGCTTGGTGAACAATAGAAAACAGACATTGGGATCTTTAAGTTAATCAGCTTGAGTGATGAGCTTATAAATCAAGAAAGGCCAGTTGGAACTTTATGGATGGAGGCTAGACCATCTAGTAACTGAGATGGACTGTGTAATCCAGGATTAAATATCTAAGGAATGAAACAGCACACATGTGCTCTCCATAGGCTGGTTGTAGGTGGTGAGGTCGTGAAGTAGGTATGTAAGAAGCCAAGGCTTCCTAAGAGTAGAAATAATGGACAGCTGGAACAAACACAGTCTAAAGGGAGCTTAAGTGCTGGGAAGAATTAGTATGGGCACTCGGTTGCTAAAACAAGAAAATCCAATTTGGTAGTCAGACTGGAGAGCACAGTGAGAAATGGCTATGGGATACAAAAATTATCCTTCTAAAACTCATGCTTCATTTAAAGCTAGTTCCAGTTATCAATCCGGAGTGTAAAAGGAGCTCCCTAGCACCAGGTATGAGTGCCTCAAACCTGTCCTATAGCCATATGGACTGTGGGCCTCAAGCTCTGGCTTAGATGATGGAGAACTTAGCAGAAGTGATGCCGTGCACAGATAAAGGCCAAGATGGTGATGAGGTTTTCAGGGAGCAGGACAGCCGTATAGCTCATTGTTTCACTTATGTGTTGGTCATCCAGACGCCCATTTTCCACCTGCCTGCTTTTCATGTTCTGTTGCTATGAGAGCAATTGAGGAAGGTATTTCCAGATGGGCCATTATCTCTGCCTTCCGTTATCCTGTCAGATTGGCTTCTCGATGCTCTGCTAGCCCTCTTTTTCAAAAGGCTCTTATCTTGCCACTCCTAATACCTATTATTTACCTGGATCTGCTCCCTAGTCTTAAAAGTCCAATCAGTGACCCCTGAAGGGCAAGAGTAGGCTCCACTGGTCTCTGCTCCACTGGCAGTCTCCCATAACCCGTGATGCCAGAACAGCCTGTCACTTTCAGTATTTTTACTTTTTCAAATCTCATGTTTCACTTTCCCCCTAGATGCCAGGAGAATAAGGAAAATGCTGCAGCAGAGAGGAAAGATCAATATCCCACAGGAAGCCCCAAACCTGACTGTTTGCTCTTGTGTCTGATGCTTGATTGTCTAGGGAGGATTTCACAGCCAAAGATCTAAGACTGCTTGTCTTTCCCAAAGTTATATGGAAGAATTCTTCTGAATATCTGGTCTCCCAGGAAAAGAGGCCAAAACACCCAAAGTTATCCTTAGAACCAAAATCCTCAAAATATGTCAAAGAAATAGCAAAGGACAAGAGACTACAAGAATCGTTGCTCTTTTCTCAGTATGTTAGAGCAACCCCACGGAGAGAAGAGATGAATGTGTGATGCCGAGGAGGTGGCCAGGGGCTAGATACGAGTGACTGCAATGCACCTGGCTTAAATCTGCCTCCTGGAAAATTCATGGAAATTGAGTTAATGTTGGTCTCCTTCTGAAAAATTAGTCATGGTGGTCTCTGACTTGAATGCCTAGCAGAAGTCCCTTGTACAGGAGTAGCACATAATGCCAACACTTTGATATCCCTTGGAAGAGTCCCCCTTCTTTAATTTGAAGTACTCTTCAAATTATTTTAAAAATTCCTCTCCACTGGAATTGGCTTTGAAGAAACACTAATTTATTCAGCAAGTGTGGTGCCAGTGCCCGATTCCTCCAACTAGGGAAGGGGCTAGTGATCTGAGCACAATGAATATGAGTGACTGAATCATGGAAAGGGTGGATCAATACTCAAGAATAAAGGCTTATTTATACTGCAATATAAGTGCTATGGTGTGAAGAAGGCAAGATGTAATGGCATGCTCAGAAGAAAAGCATGGAGGGATAAAAATTGGTTGCTAGAAGAGAGACCTGAAGGGATGAACAATGGGGATAAGAAAAGGTGGAGTGCTTCAAGCAGAAAACTAGATGGCACAGGATCTAAGCGGACAGAGCTTGACGTTGTGGAGGGAATAACGGAAGCATGGATGACTGGGAGACATTCCTGGGCTACTTAAGTACTCGGTGGTAGGTACCCATTACAATTGTGAAGAAAGTAGGAAGAACAGACTTGAGTGAGGGGACAATCTGTCCAATATTTTCAGCTCTGATTTGGAAGTTTCTGTATCTGATGAGCTTAAAAACACAGACAGATATGGCTGGGTAAAAATAAGTCAATACATTTACCAAAACTTAGGAGATGCCATCAACTGTGCTAAACATTCTCAATACATTTTCCATTTAACTTTAATAATCATTTAGTGATAAGAGAAATTAATTATAGCCTAAGATATTGGCCTGAAAAATACTAATAAAATTTGTTTTTTTCCAGAAAAGTTCTATGTGTTGATAACTAAACAGCATTCATACAATTTTGAACTGATATATTTATGAACTTTGCTTTCATTGCACAATGATTTCAAGTAATATTAGCTATATTGAGACAACAAAATCCATGTTTAAAAATCACTTAAACTGGGCATGAGGTCCTGAGTCCAATCCTCATAATCCATGTCAGAAAGCCAAAGAGACACATACTGTAATCCTCGAGTTTGGGGCAGGTTGCTGGGCTTCTGTTGCCAGCCAGTCTAGCCTACCTAACAAGCTCCAAGGCAATGAGAGATCCTGTCTCAAAAATCAAGATGGACACCACTGAAGAATGACATCTGACTTTGACCCCCAATCTCCACAAGAACAGGTGCCCACATACACACAAGTATAGCACACAAACCTACCTATAGCTAACACATTTTAAAATAATCATATGATATTTCAAGTTGTTAACTGTTTCCACATATGCCTGAAAGTTAGACTCTACTTTGAATCACTCACCAGAATTGCTACATCTATAAACATGGGGTAAATCCTCTGCAATGTATGTAATGCCTGCCTCCTGCACAGAACATAGAAGCCTTGAAGACTGGGACTCCTGCTATAAAATTACAGACAAGAATAGTAGACCTAGAATGCAACACATAGTAAGAACTTGAAAAAGAAACAACAACAACAATAACAAAAAAAAAAAAAAAAACAAGCAGAGATGGGCATCCATCAGGATTCAGAGATCCAGAATGAGCAGTGAAATGGATCAGCAACGCTTTTCCTGTAAAGAAATCTTTCAGGAGTAAATTAGTTCCACAAGACAGGAAGCTACCAACATTCAAACCATGTCATCTTACAAATCACCGCATGTGCCTCTCATCACAGGAGAGAGAAGTAGCTAAGTGATGGTGGACACTTCCCTGCAAATCACAGGTAACAGTGAGCTTATTTGCTGGCCATCCTGTTAAAGTTTAAGAACTTCGAAGAAGTCGTACTTGAAAAATGGTAGAAATACGCATATATGTGTGTATGTATGTGCGTATATACTGTACATATATGTGTGTACATGTATGTATGTGCATGTCTACACACATGCACACACACATATATACATACATGTATGTATTGTGTGTGTTTTACCATCTCAGCCCTCACAGGAGTAGCACAGAACCTAAAAATGCAGACACTGGGTTTATGAGGCAAACAATGAAGTTGACAGATGAGTCGCCACTCTGAGAGTAGGAATAAAGATTGGACCAGGGGCAGCCAGCGCTGGTGCAGCCCCTCTCTCTTCCATCCATCCTCCAAGGATCCCTAGACAGCCAATGCACTGAGACGCTGACATAAATCAGGGGCAACAACGGATGAGAGTGAAGAAACGGCCGGGCACACGCAGTGCTGCAGCCATCAATCAGGAACTAATTCAATCCTGGGAGATGCCTCGTTTGATTAATTTATGTCAGCATTTTCTGTGTTGCCAGGCCCAGTCCCTTGTGTCTTCCATTCCTTCCCCTTCTTCCCTTTCTCTAGCATAAAGAAGTGTTCCCCCTCCTCCATGGTGACAAGAAAAGGGAAGTGAAACCTCAGAGCACATTCTCCAAGAGTGACTGTCACTGCTATTTCCTGCCAAACTTACAGAAGGGAAAGAGAGGGGACAGGTCTTTGCAGCAAACCCAGGTCCGAGCTCAGAACATCTGCCTTCAGTTTGCTTAGAGTTCCATTCCTTGAGTTGATAGTAACAGAAAGTGAGCAAACTTCTGCTCCCACTGTAGAAGAGCGGATGGTTTTCTTAGTGGCAAACAAAAATACTCTTCAGTATTTAGTAACCATGGTGGAAAAGGTGATCACAGTTTTTTGTTGTTTTTTTTTTTTTTTTCATTTCTAGAACATCATAGTTACTCGATGGTAAAGTAAAGATGGTACCCCATGTAGAAAACATCCGCACATATCTGCGTAAGAACACAGTCATAAAATCTGTGTGGTCTAGAGAAGAAGCAGGGGCTAAACAGTTGAATGTATTTTGTGTTTCTGTGACTTATTTTCTAGAAAAAAATAAGCAAATTTAAAGATATATATGTGTACGTCTACCTACATTTTCATCTTTCTGTACAACTATAATTTAGACCTTTAATATCTATATCCTATTTTTTGTGGCTAGTGTATATTCCTCCCACCATGGGCAGAAATGCTTTAAGCATTGTCTTTGTAATCATGGAAGAACTGTAACTCTATCATGAGCTTTGTAACATTTTTAAAGGGTCATTCAATGTCACAGGCTTCATCTAAGTATATGTAGAATGGCGACTGTGCTGTATTTGAGAAGATCGTGGTCTGTGTGGGTAGACAGAAGGCCACAGCTCGATTCAAATGGAAGAATCTCTGAGCAGAAAGGATGTGGCCAAGAAAGGGCTAATGGTCTAGGCGACCTCTGTAAGGGCTTTCTATTTTAGGGAGCTGGTGGTCAGATCCCCTCCATGCCGACAGTCTGTCTCCTCTATTTCTTATTTATTCTTGTTATTAAGGATGTTTAGACCTTACTTATGTAGGTAAGAGTTTACAAGTATAACAGAAAAGGAATGAAAGAAAAAAGTCCAGACCAAAGATGTTTTCCATTATGGACTGCAATCCGTGACAGGCAACATCTATCAAGAGCAGTGTTTCTCTGTTCACACATTTAATTAGGAAACCTGAAATTGAAAGAAAAGGATGGGAAAGGACCGAGAGCCCTGAAAGAAAATCCTATAATTCACTAACATTTTGTTTTTATTTTTTTTCATCTTAGGACAGTCTGAATTTAAAGTGTCTCTGGGTGATCAGCATATCTGTGACTGACACACTCAGGACAGGTTTGCACAAGATTTGCAGGCACGCTGGAGAATCTAAATTTCACTTTCCTTTGTAGTTAATGCTGAGAAGCATGGTAAATGGCAAGTGAGAATATGTACTTTAGACCTGTATTTTGGAAACTACACCATGAGTTCAAAGAAAAGCAGAATCTTTTTGTTATTAATCACAGTTTATTTACTTTGTATCCCCCATAAGCCCCTCAATCCTCCCCTCCCAGCCTCCCCCTCCCTCCCCCTTCTTCTCGCTTGCCCCTCCCAAGTCTACTGATAGGGGAGTTCCTCCTCTCCTTCCTTTTGATCTTAGTCTGTCAGATCCCATCAGGAATGGCTGCATTGTCATCTTCTGTGGCCTGGTAGGGCTGCTCTCCCCTCAGGGGGAGGTGATCAAAGAGCAGGCCAATTAGATCATGTCAGAGGCAGTCCCTCTTCCCATTACTATGGAACCCACTTGGACACTGAACTGCCATGGGCTACATCTGTGCAGGGGTTCTAGGTTATCTTCATGAATAGTCCTTGGTTGGAGTATGACTCTTTGGGAAGTTCCCTGTGTTCAAATTTTCTTGTTCTGTTGCTCTCCTTGTGGAGTTCCTGTCCTCTCCAGATCTTACTATTTCCCACATCTTACATAAAATTCCATTCACTCTGCCCAACAGTTGACCATCAGGCTCAGCATCTGCTTTGATAGTCTGCAGGGCAGAGGCTTTCAGAGGCCCTCTGTGGCAGGTTCCTAGTTTGTTTCCTGTTTTCTTCTTCTGGCTTTCAGAGGCCCTCTGTAGCAGGTTCCTAGGATGTTTCCTATTTCTTCTTCTTCTGATGTCCCTCCTCTTTGCCTTTCAGGATGGGGATTGAGCGTTTTAGTTAGGGTCTTCTCTCTTGCTTAGTTTCTTTAGATGCACAGATTTTAGTGGGTTTGTCCTATGTTGTATGTCTATATGAGTGAGTACATACCGTGTGTGTCTTTTTGCTTCTGGGACAACTCACTCAGGATGATCCTTTCCAGGTCCCACCATTTACCTGCAAATTTCATGATTTCCTTATTTTTCATTGCTGAGTAACACTCCATTATATAGATGTACCACAATTTCTGCATCCATTCTTCAGTTGAGGGGCATCTGGGTTGTTTCCAGCTTCTGGCTATTACAAATAAAGCTGCTACAAACATGGTTGAACAAATGTCCTTATTGTGTACTCGAGCCTCTTTTGGATATATGCCTAGGAGTGGTATGGTTGGATCTTGAGAAAGCGCTATTCCTAGTCATCTGAGAAAGCGCCAGATTGATTTCCAGAGTGGTTGTACAAGTTTACATTCCCACCAGCAGTGGAGAAGGGTTCCCCTTTCTCCACAACCTCTACAGCATGTGTTGTCACTTGAGTTTTTGATCTTGGCCATTCTGATGGGTATAAGGTGAAATCTCAGGGTTATTTTGATTTGCATTTCCCTAGTGGCTAATGAGGTTGAGCATTTCTTTAAGTGAAAAGCAGAATCTTAAAGTTATTTAAAAAAAAGTATTCAATTAACCTAGAACAATTTAGCTAGGAGCTGAAGGATTATGGGAAAATAGTACCTCTCTCTCAAATCTGATTGTGCATCAGCAATACGTATCCCATGAAATACCTTAATATATATGTGTGTGTGTGTGTGTGTGTGTGTGTGTGTGTATATATGTATATATACACATATAAATATATATCACCCTGGGCTACTGTTGTACAGAATCTTCAGGGGTGCAGTCTCAAAGCCCATGCTTTAGAATGGTTCTCCATGTTACTCTGTGTTCACCTATGTGGGGCAAACACTGAGTTTCATGCATTTATTACTATTCCAAAAATCAAACACAGGCCCTTGGGTGGAAGTTACAGGAGGCCACCACATGTTAGGGTGAGAAAAGAAAGCCTTTTTAATATTTCCAGTGGAGCTGGAACCTGCATAAACCTGGAGGACTATGCTTTAGGAAATAACTAGGCTCCATCAGAAAAGGAGGGCAGGGTAACAGAGACCAGCATGTTTATAGTTGTGACACCATTTCAACACAACACAAATATTCCAAAAATGTATGGAAAGTTAAAAATGACGATCACACCATCTCTAATGCAGTGAAAAATTAATTGTCTACAAGAGTACCACCTCCAGGGCCATGTTCCAATCGCAGTGTGATAGTATTGTAAAAATGATGTTTACTCACTTATTAATATGCAGGAACACACCTGTAAATGGGCTCAAGACAAGCTGCTGTGTGTGTGTGTGTGTGTGTGTGTGTGTGTGTGTGTGTACGTGTGTGTGTATACCTTTGGGGAGCCACTGAGCTAAGCAGGGGTTGGATACAAGCCTAATGGAGATCTATGCTGCAGTAGGAAATAAGGCTGGGTGACCGTGAAGGCCTTTTTTTTTATTTTTTTAAGATTCTGTAATTCAGAGAAGGAAATGAAGATGGCTGTAAATTGTGGCAGAGCCCCAAGGAAATCAGTAATCTTGAATCACTAATGCTAATTTATGATTTTGGGCAGGTTGTTTGAACTTTATTAAGCTTAGTTAAATCCACTGAAATGAGTGGGGAAATAAATAAACAAGTCAAAATCCTGTTTCCCCCTTGACAGAAAGAACTGCATCAGTGCCTGGATTTCCCACGGAGAGCTTCAGAATCTAATTATTGGAGTAGCAGAGAAAATATACACACGATGCCAGATTCTTCCTCCACAATTCCTGTGATTTGATGTCCACAAGAGTAGGGCATCTCGGAAATGACCTTGGAATATCCCCCCACAGGAAGCTCTCCAGTGATGTCCACAAGTCCAGCTGCTCCAGTATAGGAGGGATCTTATAGATCTGGTGCCTCACGCTCATCACTGTGGCTCCAAACTTTGGTTTCAAAGCATTAAATCACATATCCCAAGCCAGCTAACTGCAGACTTGCAATTGTTTACTGAGAAGAAAGGAAAGGATAAGGCTGGTATAAGGGCAGAGGCCATGTGGGCATTTTCAGGATGTCTCTGTTCTTTTGAAAATGCCCTGAAGGAGGAGAAGCTGAGATTTAAGGCAGATGTATGATGCCTTTGTAGATAAGTACATTCTAGCATCTATTTTTGATCAGTCAGGTGGTATTTATCTTCAAGCACAGGTGACAATTGGTGAGCAAATTCATTAGTACTTTAAAGTCAGGAAACCTTAGAAGGGTAGTTCTCAACCTTCCTTTAATACAGTTCTTCATGTTGTGGTGACCCCCCAGAAAAATAATTATTTTATCACTTCATAACTATAACGTTGTTTGTTATGAATCATAATGTAAATATCTGAAATGCAGGATAGCTGATATGTGACCCTCTGAAGAGGTAGCAGCCCATAGGCTGGAGTGGATATAAATGTGATATCAATAAACTAATGTCCTTGAGCATCTTTGGCCTTAGATACACAATGGGAACCACAGCCTGGGACATACAGATAATGTCAGGAATTGCTTTCTTGGAGCACAATCTCTGCTCCTTGTGTCAGGAAGGTCAAAGAGGGAGACATTACTGTGTGTTATGGTTCAGGCAGGAAGAGGGCTGCATGCCCTTCTCTGTGTAGAATATTGGCATGGTTGACAATGACCTTCCTTGCAGTCTGACCTGGCCTCTGGGACTTCTGAAACCAAAACCATTGATCTCTGAACATGTAAATGTATAAGAGGCTTTCTGATGGAGCAAAGTACAGAAAAGAAGCATGTTTTCCTTCTTCTCAAATCCTACGGCTAGGTGTAGTGGCAACCTAGTTCACTGTGAACAAAGAAAGAGAGAAGAAAAATAATGTCCTGGAACAGAAGCAAGAATGTCATAGCAGCTTTTTTTACGCCGAGGCCAGTGCATGCCCTGGGTATGAATCTGGGTGTTCACAGAAACAGGATGGACAGAAGAGGCTAAAGTTTCCAGAACAAGATAAGTTTATAAGTATATCCAACTGAGGTAATTCTTCCATAGAATCCTTAATTAATAACGTGGGGGGAGTTTAATAAGCATAATTGAGTTAATTACTGCTCAAACTCAAAGACAAGAAGACTAATTTAAGCATGCAGAGATGATATAAACACATGTACAGTATGCTGCAGTTTTGAAGAAAAAGGAAATTTGAAATTGTTTTTCCCCACTGTTTCTATGGATGAGGAAACAGTGATTTAATTCCTCCTGACAAGCCCAAGTACATGGTCTCACATGGGTGTCCAGTCTTCCCTCTCCAGTTTTTCCTCTAGGCCATGCGTAATTCACTTGATATCCTGCTTCCTCTCAGCTTCTAGACACTTTTGAGGCTTTACCTGTGAAAATCTAAATAGAACACACACACACACACACACACACACACACACACACACCCTATGCTCGTAAAACTAAACTCAAGGCGTTCCCTCTACCCTCCATCTTCCTCTTTTCCTCCTTCTTTCCTTCCAAAAATGTCTGCTTATAGATCAGGTGTCAACTGCCAAAGCTGCGCACAGATCCCTTTCAGAGCTGCCCCGTGTCCCCCAAGTCCTCAATTTGGCAAAAAGATGATTGGCAAAAAGATGTCATCAGATGTATTACTAATCCATGTGCTCCTATGTATGGTGAGGATTTGCATACATTGGACATATTTCACACTCTTTACTGGCCTTTTCACAAAGCCCCATCTTCAAAAGGCAATAGCTTGGTGCTGATCCCTCAGCAAAGTAATTGGAAGGCTGCCGTGATTCTGCACGCCCCCTTCTTAGCTGGCACAGTGCTGCATCTTATGGGGTTGACTATTCAATGTGATCTGTCTTCATAAGAACTTAACACGGCCTGGAAAAAAAATGGTCTTCATGGTGGAGAATTCTTAGAGTTTCCCATCTTGGAATAGTGTTGCCATCGCTCCTCACATTTCCCCTTTAGGTGTTTATCACCTGGATATTTTCAAAGCAAATGTGACATCATCTCTAACATCACATAATGTTTCTACTATGAGCTGATGGTGCATCCTCGGTGTCTCACTTCGCAGGAATAAAAGGAGGCTTCCTCTGCAGTCTGCAGTGTGCTAACCTTCTGAGAGACAGCTAGTCTCCTGCAGTGGAAATCCATGCTAAAAAGGGTACTAAAAGATAAGTCATTCCATTGATTTCTTATTATTCTTGTGCTAGAAAAATACCTCAACCTTTTTTGAAATGTAAAGAAGAGGCACTGCAGTGTAATTTGTATGTTTATCTAAGCTGAACAGATCTCCCATTCTCCCTTATTAATACCTACCAAAGACTAATGCAGTTGCCAGCTGACTGCCAGACAAACCCTTTGAAAATAACATATAAGGAAAGAAAATAAGAGACAATGCTCCCCCTCCAGAAGGGAGCCAACTGGATGCCCATCTTAGAAGACCACTATATCCTACCTCTGAAAGGGTGTCTCAGTCTCTAGGAAGAATGGTAGGTGCAGGGCAGGCTGATTGAATGACTGGGCCAGTAAGTGCTTGTCTCACAGACATAAGGACTTGAGTTCCATCTCTAAAATACTTGTTTTGTTTTTTTTAAAGGCCCTGTGTATATGTAGACACACTTGTAATCCCAATGCTGGTATTGAAAGGCAGATCCTAGGGCTTGTTGGCCAGACAGCATAGCCTCCTAAGATAGTCATAGACCATGCCTATGTAAGACAACAAGTGGATAGTGCCTAAGGAGTGACCTCTGAGTTGTCCTCTGACCTACACAAATGTACACATGTACACATGAGAGAGAGAGAGAGAGAGAGAGAGAGAGAGAGAGAGAGAGAGAGAGAATATATTGGCTACTAGGGATTTCTTAGAGATTCCAAGCTTGACAACCACTCCTTAGAAGATGAGCATGTTCCATTATGTCAAAGGGAATTCTCTTACAAAGGAAATAGAGTGGCATGCCAAGCTGAGATCCAGGCTAAGTGGATACAAACCTAGCTGGCTAACACAGGTCTATTTGAGAATGGGAAACCAGTTGGTGGGGCTTAAGAAAAAGGTGGTGCTGATAAGGATAATGGTCCCAGATGTCTGCTCTTTCAAAGAAGAAGGCGATTTCTCTTCAACACACCTTTCCCTAGTTCAACACACATCTGTAGTTGTTGTAGTGCATGAACAGCCAAGGTAAGAATGTGAGTGTGCTGTGGTGATTGCTGATAGACAGACTTGGTCAGCACTGCCATGTGAGGTTATATGGGACCATTTGAGATAAAAATGAAATCCATTAATATAGCTTCCTATGGATCTAAACCTTTATTATAAATACCCATAGGAAGGAAATGCTCATGAATCCTAATCTACTGGCAAGGGTAAATAGACCTGAAGGTCTCAAGAACAAAACAAAACAAAAACAAAGTCTAATTTGAAGTAAATCTTTTGGACCAGGCCAAAAGTGAATAAGGGAAAAGCAAGAAAGACATTTCAAACTATGTCCCCACTCTAACTCCATGCTACACTGAACAGGACACTCCACAAAAGAGAATTTAAGACCTGAAAACTTTCCCAAAGAAAAGGCACCTATACCTTGCAAATTTCCTCAAGATGACGGAACTTGCACCTCATCACTGCAAAATATGTTCTTCTAACCACTGTGAGGAATGTTCCATGCCCATGAAAAACTCATTAGAACTTCACGTGTTTATTAGCAAGAGTGTGCTGCAAGAGCCCGTTCGATTTTGTCAAACACGTTTATTATATAGACAGCAGGGTCATTTTATTTTAAGAGATACAAAGAATCATAAGACTTGAGTATTTGCCTTTGAGATACTCACAATGGTTGTGGAGATACTAGGTAAACATTCAAATTACATAGTACAAGCAGTGCATCTAGTGCCAAAAGAGCCTAGAAAAACGCTTGTCCTAAGCAGGAAATGAACCTGTGCAGAGTTCCAAAGAGCTTCAGAATGCTTCCTGCACTGGCATTCTGAGCAAATGCCTTGGTTTTCAATTATGTGCACCTCCTCTCACTCATTGAGATACGATTAACTGGTTCTCATCTGAGACCCACTTATTCATGCAGCTCAATCTCATCATCACGCTTGATTAATTTCAGGGTAGTTATCAAGCTCAGCAGAAATGATCTGATATTGCATATGTAAGGTAAAGAAACAGGGCCTCTGCCGATGACCTGACCCTCAAACAGAAGCCAGAAAGGACAGTTGCTTCATTCTGGTATCAAGTACCGAGAGCCACAATCTTAGATTCAGTTACTCGATGATCTGCTGACACCCAGCACTGATAGTCAGCTTGCTTCGTTCTGAGATGCTGTCAGAATTCAGGAGAGAAGAATGTTCATGAGCTGTGGTGGAAGAAAGGAAGGTATGATGTTTGAGGCCGGGGGAAGAAGACTTGGCATTTCATGAGGTGGGATAAGGCTTCCTGGGTGAGAAGGTCGTTTTTTGTGTTCAGCCTTGAAGGGTGGGCAGGTTGTGAGTGTGAAACATCTGGCTGAAGGAGACTGTTTTCCATGAGGATGAAAAAAGGTGAGCAGCCATCGAGAGGACAAGATTGGGCCTAACAGTAGTACCTGTCTCTTAGACAGGAGAGTGTCTGTCATGCACTTCCATTATGCACACATAAAATCTCCATTGGCAGACCTATAAAAGCCAGGTCCATTAAATTAACTATCTAGGTAAAGACATTAAGGCAGAGAACTCTACTTCAGTTCGGTAGAGCTCTGAAACCAGGTAGGCAGCCATTCACAGAATTGAAACTGGAAAATTTCAGCAAATATGTTTTTAACCACATGTGCTTTGCCCAGAAAAAAAAGGAGAAACTTTTTCTTGGCATGTATATCATCACACTGGCAAATAGAATGGTGTCCCGCAGGATATTCTTTAGCATTATCCTAAATGGCTCCTTCCTCCATATGGCTTCTTTAATTGCCTTTGGAAGTCTAAGGAAGGGATGAGCCCACATTGTCACTGGGTAATTCTGTCTGATAGCCAGCTTGGTCCACCCACCCTGCCATCATAATTTCATCATAAGTCACTGCACAAAATTTTAGAAACTTTTATAAAGTCAATACAGCTTCAAAAAAATTGTTGGGCACAGAGATGCCAAAATGCAAGAAATGCAGCATGTTCGTGATGAATACACTTTACAAAGAATGTCAATCTATCAATCACTAGATTAGCCCTAAAACACCTTAAGAAAGGCAAGAACCGACACCCATAATCAGAGTTCATTCTCCAATTACATTAGGATAATCATTGTCCAGGCCCATTTGTGTTTGTATAAGATTATTTGATTTCGCACACTAAAAGGTCTTTTATTACCAACCATCAACACTGTAATAGCAGTCCTAAATGTGAAGAAAGCCACTTAAATTAATACAGCTTTCTGATTTTATTTCACTCTGTCAGCAGGGCCGCTCTGGGAGCTGCTGTGCACTACAGCCGGTCTCAGGGAAGGAGAGAGCCTTGAACAGCAGAGCCACAGGGACAGCATGGGGAGACTGGGGGTGGAGGAATTAGAACAAGGGTGTTTAGCCAGCAGCCCAGAAGGTGAAACATGCTAAGAAAGCTCAGTGTGATGGAGCAAGATGGAGAACTGACAGGGAGTGGAGAATGAGAACGAAGAACAAAAGCATGCTTTCAGAGTGAGAAGCAATGGTTTAGTCCTGGGTGTGGTGGCACACATTAGAAAATAGAGGCGGGAGGATAGGGGGTTCAAGGCTACCATCAACCTATATAGTCTACACTCGAAATGAAAGTAAGATAAAATAAAACAATTCTTCCTCTCCCCAAACAACAGCTTTCTGTTGTCATGGAATCATTGCTTATGCAGATCTTGTGTAGCTTATCCCTTTCTTTCTTCTATTCCTATTTTTCAGAGCCTGATTTACATAATGTAGCTGACATAGAAACTTAACTATAGGAGACTTGTGAACTTTCTCTCTGTCTCTCTCTCTCTCTGTGTGTGTGTGTGAGCATGAGTACATGTCACAATTTGTATGGAAGTCAGAGGACAATGCTGGGTGCTGCTTCTTTTCACCTTGTTTGACACAAGGTCTCTGCTCACTCATGCCGAGCTGAATGTGCCAGGCTGGCTGCCCCAACAGCTTCTGGGTGTTATCCAGAAGTTCAGGGATTAAAGATGCTTATGCTACTGTGTTGGCTTTTACATAGGTTCTGGTGAGCTGATCCTGAACCCGATTCCTAGAAATCCCATACTTTAAAACAAAAACAAAACAAACAACACACACACACACACAAATAAGGTCTCATTCCTATGTAGCCTCAGCTGGCCTGAAACTGTGTCTGTATACCAGGCTGGCCTCAAATTCTCAAAGGTGCGCCTGTCTGTGACTCTTGAGCTCTGGGATTAAAGGTATGTACCACCACATGCGCTTCTGAGGATCTGAACTTAGATTGTCAATTTTCTTTTGTGGCAAGGGCTTTATCCACTGGGCTTTTTTTTTTCCAGATTATTAACATAGAAAAGTCAAGTTAGTGACTGACTAGATACTTCACCCCTTCAGGGTAGGTTTCTTGGCACAGGAAGCTATGCTATACATTACCAAAGTAGAAATTTAAACTCCAAGCCAGCTACACGCCTTTCAATCTACAGTTATGTCCTTCCTGTAAGATATGCTAGTGCAAAGATGGCACAATGTTTGTTGGAATAACTAGCCAATATCTGATTTGCCTGGAGACCCATCCCATGACATGGCACCCATAGCTGCCACATGACTAGATAGCCCAGGGGCCTAGAGTAAAACCAAACACTACTACTGTACTAAAAGAACATAGTAATAGGATGACTCTTTTTTTTTTGTATTTTATTTTTTTCTTATCAGTTACATTTTATTAACTCTGTATCCCAGCCGTGTCCCGATCCCTCATTCCCTTCCAGTCCCTCCCTCCCTCCCTCATCTCCACCGTGCCCCTTGCCAAGTCCACTGATAGGGGGGACCTCCTCCCCATTCATCTGATCCTGTTTTATCAGGTATCTTCAGGACTGGCTGCAAAGCTCTCCTCTGTGGCCTAACAGGACTGCTCCTCCCTTGGGGGGTGGGGAGGCTCTTAATGACATTCTGCTATACGCATAGCTCAGTGTCTTTGTCAGCCATCATCCAGGAAGCTTCCTCTACAGCAAAGAGACCCAAAGCCAGAAAATGAGAAGAAAGTGAGAGACTTTAGAACAACCAACTCTAAATCCATCACATCTCTCCCCTCAGAGTTCAGGAAACCGCACAGAAGAGGAGGCAAATAAAAGTATAAGGTAATGGAAAGGTAATGGAAACAAGGAAACAAGGCTTTCCAAACACAACAGAACTGAAAAACACATGAACTCAGAGACTGAAGCAACATACTCAGGATGTGCTTGGGTCTGAACCAGATATCGTCCTAAAGCTGAAAGGGTAAGCAGATGTGTGTGCCCCATCCCTAACTAATTAGAGTTAACCCAGAGGTATCCTAATTGATAACCACTTGCAAATGAAAAATTAGTTTTATTAAAGGCAGTCTTCCTGGGAAAACAAAGTATTCTTAATGATAGACTACATGCCCGAAAGCAGATGGCCAACAGAAAATGAACTGAAGGGTAACTTTGAAGATTCCTTGTCTCACAATGACCTGCCAGGGATTTTTCTTTTTCTTTCCTTTTTCCTTCCTCCTTCCTTCCTTCCTTCCTTCCTTCCTTCCTTCCTTCCTTCCTTCC
>NW_026586173.1:7614347-7663451 GCF_907164565.1 Psammomys obesus
TCCTTCCTTCCTTCCTTCCTTCCTTCCTTCCTTCCTTCCTTCCTTCCTTACTTCTTTCCTTCCTTCCTTCTTTCTTTCCTTTCTTTCTTCCTTTCTTTTTTGTTTTTTTTTAAATTAGCCTTTTTAATTTTAATTTTTTTTCTCTTTTTTCACACTTCTTTGCATATATATTACGGCTCTTAGTTTTGTGTTTTATGGAGTTCTTGAGTGTGTCTCTGTATCTATATCTGTTTCTAGTGCCTTTTATTGGGCTCTCTTCCTTTTGTTTGTTTACTTCTATGCTAATACATCTGCTTTTGTTTTCTTATCATAGTTTATTTTATTTTATTTTATTTTATTTTATTATCCCTTAGAAGCCTGTTTGTTTTCTAGTGAGAGTCAGAAATGGGGTGCATTGGGATGGGAGGATAGGTAGGGAGGAGCTGGGATGAGTAGAGAAGAAAGGGAAACTGTAATCAGGATATATAATTTGAAAAAATATTTTTAATAAAATAAAACATAAATGGTGGTGCATATATTACATTTAAGATTACAACATATTATATACAAATGATTTGTGAGTATACACACATATTTGTTATAGTAGAACAAATCAAAGTAGCTACCCTTTCATATAGTTATGTAATTTTTCTCTGTATTAAGTGTTGCTTTAATGTAATTTTACATTTAACATAATGTTCTATATATTTATCTGCATTGTAGCAAGTGGTAAGGTGCTTTTAAAGTCTGAATGACAAATTGAATACCCACATAAACACAGTATATCATATCTGTTCATCTATACATTCACTGATGGGTTCTCTGATTATATCTGTATCTTGGCTATTGTGAATCATGCTGTGGTGACCATGGACCATGACATCATTATGAACTGGTGATCTCATCTAACTGGAACAGATATTGGGCATTATATAGTAGCTCTTTGTTTCATTATATTGGAGGCCTCTATACTACTTCCATAGGCTCATGAATCTTAAAAAGGCACATGATCTATATCAAAGTGGCTTTTTCCTCCAGTTCTCAGAAGATGCTCACAAGCACTACACTCCCAAAACATATGCCTACTATAATGACAACAGAAATGCAGCTCTGGACATTGTCAGCCTACTGAGGCTTGCATACTCAAGACTAAAACCAGGGATACAGCTTTGATTCTCTCGTTAGTTCACCTCAGGCTGAAACAGATATAACCCAGCTCGACGGTTTACCTTACTCACTGGACTTGTCTTCCAGTGGTGTTTGCTTGTTTCAAAAAAGTGATCTGACAATAAAAGGACAAAGAGTGTGTGTTGCCTCTCACCATATGCAAGGCATAAGGCTTCAGACTGGACACAGAGTCCCACTGTTTTTTGGAAAGTCCAAGCACTAAATAGAGTAGAAAACAACTGCCCATCTAGAGTGCAGTGTTTAAGTGGTGTCACTTGTTTGCTTGGGTCAAGTTAGGGTGATGACTCATTTGCAAATATCTATTCTATGACCTAGCATTGAAGAGTGATTGAAATTCATGTCCACTGCCTGCTTCAGGTAGCCTCTGAAGCGGATATTCACAATGGATGGGCAAATTGTGGTATAGCTGAGATGAGCATGAACAGATGAAGGAAGGGGAACTGGGGGTCAGCAATTGTCTTGGGAAGAGGATACAGGGGAAGGATTTTGCTTCATCTGCCTCTTAGGTGCTCTTCCCATACTATGTGACCTTTGCATGCAGTCACATAACAACATTACGACAAGTCTGTTTTATCTAAAAGTTTTAGATGCTTGGGACATTCATGAGCCAACAGTTAACAGGGAAGCTTGCTCTTTTATTCTGCTTTAGCAGGTACAAGCAAGCAGTGATCAATAATAATAAGGAAGCCAATTACACAGACTGTTAGATGGTGTCAAGTTCTAGAGAAAAGTTCTCAAGCAGAGTCAATTAAATGGCCTGGTGCTGGGGGAGGCATTTCAATCTTAAATATTATTTTCAAAACACACTTCACTGAGGTGACAATTAAGAAAAAGATTTGAAGCAGATGAGGTAGAATAGTAAGCCAGTGCAGGACACTGAGCAGAAGAATATCATGGTCTGGGTTATATTGTAAAAGATGCTGCATTGAGAGTCCACTTCTGAAGAAAGTGGAACTAGGGAGTCCTGGTGGTGACCTTATCAGTGATCCACAGCTTCATAGCAGGGGTGGAGGTGGGTCAGATGGGCTCTCCCAGATTGAGTTGTCCCTGAGACAAGTTTACAATGTGGTGCTCATGTTTTGTTATAATTTACTGTCCTTATCTTTACCCTAGCCTGGTCTCCTCAGCCATGTCTCTCCTTGGGCACAGGTTCTGGTTTTGTGATGAGTACCACAGGAAACTCCTAGACAGGCTATGTCAAGCTTCTGTATCAGCCCTGCTCTATGAGTTTGGGCCTCATCATTTTCATAGAAAGTGTGAGCTGTTAAACCACAGACTCTAAACTCAGACATCTACTTGGTCCTTGTTTTTGCCCATTCTCTGTATTTTTCTGACTTAGTCTCAACTCAGATTCCACACACCCTCTCTACTCATCAAGGAAGGGATGTGGATTGACCTCAAGATCAGCAGAGTCTAAAGACATTAGGACTCGGGCCTCTCTCAAAGGGGACAACACAACTGAAGCGACTGCATCAAGAGCCATGACAATTCATCTTTCCCACTGTGAGGTATAATATCATGCACATGTTTTACACACAGCTTTGCAGCTTCTGAAGTGTTAGCATAGCCTTTATTTCACAGGCTCGCTGTAATGTTCCTGTGAAGTAGACCATACAGATGGAACTGTCATCGGTTTTTATCTTTTACGCCCAATTTATAAAAGTGGGAAAACAGAGATCAAAAGAATGAAATAAGCTATCCCAGACCACACAGCTGACACATGGTAGGATCAGGACACATTTCCAAGTTGTTTCACTCCTGGTACACGACACTGTCCAAACACGAAGCCAGTTCTGGGTGATAATGGAAAACAGCTTTTGAAACCTTCTGTCTCAGCTGAAGTTCTGAAAATATTTTACCTAGTTTCTGACCTCTAGATCTTATGACTCTTTTGTTCTCAAGAAAATAAAATGACACCAGTCAACAAACAGGTGGTATGTTTCTGATCAGATCAAATGAGTGTAAAGAATGAATACATCTGCTGAGAAATTGTTCTTTGCAACTATCAGTAGGACTTTATTGAGTCCTGTCTGGAAGTTGTCACACACAGACTACCTGTTTGCACCTTATTCTAACACATGGAGGAAACTTGGAAATTCCCTTTGGATAAGCCTCCTTCACCTTTGACCTTACGGTAGTCATGAGAGTTAGTGTTCAATGGGGAAGCATTTCATCATCACACCATGCCCTTTGTGAGCAATTATGAAAGCAGTCCAAGCTTACTTTTCTTTCATCCACTCCATGGCAACCTATTTCTACAGCTTAGAGAAAATAAAGAACTAAATATTACTTAGTTTCCTATAGGAAAGAACAACCTGAATTATACTAAAAAGTTTGAACTCTGGGTGAAAGATAAGAGAGAAATGCCACCAATGAAGGGAACAGGGGGAAAGTGTATCATATTAAGATGAATAGAGTGGGTTTTCACCCAGGGTAGGAGTGCTGGTAATCAGAATACACTACAGTCATATATAAAATTGCTAAATAATTAATAAAAGTAATACAAATAAATAAAATATAGAGAAATGTTTATAAATTGCCAAAGATAGACTTTTCTGAATTTGAGGAAGAAATTAAATATTAAGGAAACAGTAGAAATTTTCTTTTATTGTTTCACTTTTGACTACAAATACTTTGTGTTCTCCAAATGGATAAAGGGAAGTTCCATAAATTGTCCTCACTGATGAGGTTCTGCTTCGTTTAGATCTGAAATAATTAGTGAAGTTGCATTGAACACATTCTTGTTCTACCTCTCCTTGTCTTAGTTAGGGTTGCTATTGCTGTGATTAAACACCATGACCAAGAGCAAGTTAGGGAGGAAAGGATTTATTTGGTTTATACTCCCATATCATTGTGTATCACATTAAAAAGGCAGGACAAGAACTCAAACAAGGCAGGGACCTGGAGGCAGAAGCTGATGCAGAGCCAGTGGGGTGGGGGTGGGGCTGCTTACTGACTTGCTCCTGATGGCTTACTAAGTCTGCTTTTTTATAGAACCCAGGACCTCCAGCCAAGGAATTTCCCTACCCACCATGCACTGGGCCTTCCAACATCAATTACTAACTAAGAAAATGCCCTATAGGATGGCCTACAGTCTGATATTATGGAGGCAATTTCTTGAGGAGATCTCTCTCAGAAGACTTGTGTCAAGTTGAGATAAAACTATCCAGAACACCTTTCTTACCAGACCTGATTGCTGCACTTTGACACTAGAACGAAGCTGTCTTAGTAGTAGAATTGCATGCATAGCTATCTATTTGCTACCTGCAATGGTATTGTTTATGGCATTCTGACACCACGTCCAAACTCCCTTCCCACTGCCCCCAAACCCTCAAATAAACACACGGAACATCTACTCCCCTCAGATTTTCTTCCTCCTCACCTCTGACTTCCCATCCATAAGGTGCTTTATTTTCTTGGCCAGTGTGCATTTTGGTCTGCTTTGCTCTCCCCTTGTTCACAGGGATTTTACCACCATTGAGCTTCTTGAATCTCTGTTCCAGCACGGAGTGTCTGAACTTGTTCTCCCACTTCCTTATGTATCCCTCAAAGGCTTTGAGTGATCGGTTTGCCGCTGCTCTCCAGCACTGGCTCAGATTTGGCTTCTTTTCTCCTTCTCCCTACTCAGTTCTCTGTCCCAAAGTGAAGCTGTGACGGCTTTAGCCCCTTAGTCTCACTCTTCCAGTTCACTAGTCTATTCACCTTATCATTATCGATCTTTATAAGTGGCTTGCGTACTTACATATTTGCTACTTTATATGTGTGTTTGGCATGTGTATGTGGCATGTGTGTGAATGGATTGCTCACTGAACCTGGAGCATTCAGTTTCAGCTAATCTGGAGAGCTAGTTTGTCCCGGGGATTAAGGAATGCCACCCTATGTGCTGGATTTCCAAGCAGGCTGCCTGGTCAACTGGCTTTTATGTGGGTTCTGAGGATCTGAACTCTAATCCTCACTCTTTCATAGGGGGTGTTTTACCTGTGAAGCCATCTCCCCCAGGGTACTTGCCAATTTCGTGGTTTATTCTGCAAAAGCCCAGTGTAAACTCCATAGGGATGGGGACTTTGTTTGTCTTTCTTCTCTTCTGAACCTCTAGTTCTTAGCACCGGGCCAGTGTATTGTAAAAATAAACATGTATTTCCTAAATAAATTAAAAAAAAAAAAACAACATCTACATAAAAAACAGAAAACATGGTATTTTTCCATGGATAGTTATATTTTAGGTATTATTTATAAACATTATCTGGCTTTGATTCGCAACTCCCCACTCGACAATACTTTACCTGATCTACTTTTTCTTTGATATTATACATGAAACCAGAAGACTGAAAAAGCAAACTGGAAGTCACACAGTTTCTTCAGCCTAAGAAATTATATGCTCCTTTCAATATGTCTCTTTCACACTGAAACAGTAACTTGAAAAGCAGAATTTAGGAAACTCAACATATTGTATACAGGATACTACCTAAACCTTACCTGACAAATAAGGGCAATATTCATTCTTACCATTACTGAAATGCTGAATGGTCCAGACAGTCATTTCCTTTCTTGTTTATAAGAGTTCTTTAGCTCATCATATACTGAGTATCAGGATTACTCTGGCATTATGCCTGGGTTTAGCCAAAATAAATTTTTCCATCTTATCCTCCTTCTCAGTAATTGTAATGTTGGTTACTTTAGTATGTAACACAACTAATTTATTAATGCAAACTAGAGGTCATTTATCATATAAGACCTCTATCAATTTACAGTTGATTCCAAAAGAAATCAGTTGTCTGAGTAACAGAGAAAAAGAAGCCATTGTTTCTCCTCTGGAGGCTGTTTAAAGCTAGGGCAATTGAACACTCTTCTAACAGAACTGGGAAAACAAATGGTTCTGGCTGCCTATGTCAACAGACTACATACAGATGCTTCATCCTTCTCTGGTGGGATCTGCTTGTGTTTTCATTCAATTCTAAATTTTAGTTCCAAAGGGTTTTTATCATTTCCACATAGTTTTTATTGGCCCCAGGCAAGCAGGATCAATAATTTTACAGACAGCACCTAACACAAATGTTCCTGATGCATTCTATTCCCAAAGCCAGAGTCCACCATGCTGTGACCAGCTGGGGATTTGCTTTAAGCTACCATCAAATCCCAACATCTAAAATTTCCCAATGGAGAAAAAAAAGCTGAAAAAGCTACATATAAGCTGGGTTCCATCTTGTAAGGCAGCATGTTGCAAACATAATTGCTGCTTTTTCAGGAGCTAGTCTAAGGGATGAAAAGAAGAAAGAAAAAAAGCCATCAATGAACACCAGAAACTTTCCGGATGATATTTTAAAATGACCACCACTAAGACTTCCAATTGCCTCTTTCCTTCTTCCCTTCCTTCCTTACTTCCTCCCTCTCTCCCTCCCCGCTTTTCTTCCTTCCTCTTCTTTCTACCCTACACATTGGTATTCAATATGCAATCCACTCATTCATATGTTCAATAGATCTTAGTATATTCCTTTGTTGAACAATCTCCCAATCAATTTTTTCAAACATTTTTATCACCCTTGAACAAATCCTGTCCCCCTTTTTTACTTCCAATCCTTCTGTTTTCTCTATCTTGGTAATGGTAACCACTGATAATCGCTTTCATGTCTCTAGATATGTCTGTCCTAGATTTTTACATGAAATTGCCATAGGTAGTCTTCTGTGTATGGCTTTCTTCATAGTATAATATATCCAAGGCTCATACATGTAGTACCTATATCATTACTTCATTACCTTTTTATGGCAGAACAATATTCTATAAATACATTTATATTTAGTTTTTCTGCATATTCTTTATGCCATTATGCAGGAGCACATTTGGGCTGTTCTGACTTTGGGGCTATTACAAATGATATCCTCGGTAGTACTGATGCCAACATTGGTATGGAGGTACAAAAACACTGTTTCCATGGGTGTAAGGCTTGAGTGAGATGTGGATAGCACAGTAACCATGCATACAGTTTAGAGATGCTGCCAGATAGTTTTGATAGGAACTTTGCAGTTTCTCTACACTGTCACCAATCCCTGTTATCACGTTTTTTGTTTTTTTTTTTTTATTTATACCCATCCTCGGGGTGAAAACAATAATTTCCTATGATTTTGGTTTTCACTACCCCAGTTCACAATGTTAAGCATGTTTTGATGTGTGCATTGTCACCTCCCATGACTTCATGGAGAAAATGTATTCAGTTGGTTGCTCCTATCTCTAAAAGTTGGCTTTTGGTCTTATTAGTAATTTGTAGAAACACTTCACCCTCTGCTTTCTTTTATATATTTATTTATTTTTAAAATTGATTAATTGATTAATTATAGGTCATTCACTTTGTATCCCAACTGTAGCTCCCTCCCAACCCCACCCTCCTTCCCTCTTCTCCAACCATGCCCCTCCCCCAGTCCACTGATAGGGGAGGCCCTCCTCCCCTTCCATCTGATCCTAGTCTATCAGGTCTCATCAGGACTGGCTGCATTGTTTTCCTCTGTGGCCTGGTAAGGCTGTACCCCCTCAGGGGGAGGTTATCAAAGAGCAGACCACTGAGTTCATGACAGAGACAGTTACTGTTCCTATTACTAAGGAATCTGCTTGGACACTGAGCTGCCATTGGCTACAGCTGTACAGGGGTTCTAGGTTATCTCCATGAATGGTCCTTTGTTAGAGTATCAGTCTCAGAAAAATCCCTGTGCCCAATTTCTTTTCTCTCCTTGTGGAACTCCTATCCCCTCCAGGTCTTTCATTTCCCTCTTCTTTCATAAGATTTGCTACACTCTGCCCAAAGTTTGGCTATGAGTCTCAGCATCTGCCTCAATACCCTGTAGGATAGAGTCTTTCAGAGGCCCTCTGTGGTAGACTCCTGTCCTGTTCCCTGTTTTCTCTCTCTTCTGATGTCCATCCCATTTGCCTTTCTGAATGAGAATTGATCATCTTACCCAGAGTCCTCCTTTTTTATATATAATTTTTTATTTATTATAATTTATTGACTTTATATCCCAGCTGTAGCCCCACCCTCATCCCCTCCCAGTCCCACCCTCCTTCCACTCCTCTTATCCCCTCCCATGCCCCTTCCCCAGTCCACTGATAGTGGAGAACCTCCTCCCCTTCCATCTGACCCTAGCCTATCAGGTCTCATCAGGACTGGCTGCATAGTCTTTATCTGTGACTTGCTCAAGCTGCTCCCCCCTCAAGGGGAGGCGACCAAAGAGTCAGCCACTGGGTTCATGTCAGAGACAACCCTTGCTCCCCTTATTAGGGGCCCATTTGGAGACTGCCATAATCTATCTCTGTGCAGGGGTTCCAGGTTATCTCCATGAATGGTCCTTGGTTGGAGTATCAGTTTCAGAAAAAGACACCTAGGGCCAGATTTTTTGGTTCTGTTGTTCTCCTTGTGGAGCTTCAGACCCTTCCAGGTCTTTCTATCTCCCCCTTCTTTCATAAGATTCCCTGAACTCTGCCCAAAGTTTGGCTATAAGTCTCAGCATCTACTTTAATACCCTGCTGGGTAGAGTCTTTCAGAGGCTGTCTATGGTCTGTGGTAGGCTCCTGTCTTGTTCCTGATTTTCACCTTCTTCCGAAGTCTATTCCATTTGCCTTTCTGAATAAAGATTGAGCATCTTACCCAGGGTCCTCTTTCTTGCTTAGCTTCTTTAGGTGTACAGATTTTAGTATGATTATCCTATATTATATATTTAATATCCACTTATAAGTGAGTATATGCCATGTGTGTCTTTCTGCTTCTGGAATACCTCACTCAGTGGGATCTTTTCTAGTTCCCACTATTTGCCTGCAAATTTCATGATTTCCTTGTTTTTAATTTCTGAGTAGTATTCCATTGTGTAGATGTACCACAATTTCTGTATCCATTCCTCAACTGAAAGACATCTGGGTTGGTTTCCAGCTCTGGCTATTACAAATAAAGCTGCTATGAATATAGTTGAGCAAATGTCCTTGTTGTATACTTGAGCATCTTTTGGATCAATGCCTAGGAGTGGTATAGCTGGACCTTGAGGAAGCACTATTCCTAGTTGTCTGAGAAACTCTGCTTTCTTTCATATGATTGTTGCTCCTGGCTTACAGTGTCAGGTGTGTATTTCTGCCCATTAGAAATCACAAAAATAAAATAAATCTATGTTTCTACCAAAGAAGTGAAGAATTTCAGTCTCTCTTCTTGTGCCTTGCAATTTCACAAACCCCACTGATATAACCTTATATTGCTGGGATTCTGAAACGTGTGAGCAGTCGTTGACCATATTCATAAATAAACAAAGCATTTGATAAATGTTTTGCCTGCTTCTAATCTTAAGTGAAAAAAAAAATGCTGGAGCTAAAGAGATGAACAGTGTCAACTGTTTAGTACTGATGCAAATTTGAAAATAAATTTTCTTGATCTAGGTACAATAAAAAATAAAATATCATTGCATACAATTAAGTAAGTGCTCATTAAATATTGGCTTCTGAAATAAAATGCACATAAGGCTTTTGTGAGGCATTGGGTTTTAAGTGCTTGGCTTTTCTCATTTAGGACAGCAGATGAGGGGGCGGAATCATTTCCTTCTTGGTCTGAGAGGTTTTGATCTTCTGAAACCAGAGCAATAACACTAATGTCTTGATGCCATGAATGTTTTTCTAAATCTGGACAGGGGCAGAAGCTCATTTCCAGATTGATGGCCCTATCTAAAACTGAGTCCATTTCCCAGTGTAGGTCATAAGATATACATGAGATGGTTTTTATCTAGTTCTGGAAGATAAACAGATCTGAGTTGTAGTGATTATCAGACAAACCGCTTACTCAGAACCAGAAGGCTGTTTAACATCATGTGCCTGCAAATCTGTGGCCCTGGCAGTTAGCTCTCTGAATCTCTACATGGACTACAGCCCTCACAATCCGTTTTCTGCTCCTTGTTGACTGCTCTTTGGCTTTCTGTTGCCTTAATATAGTCTGAGGTGCTAAAAGGGCTAAGCATTGAATCTCTGCAGCGTTTGGGCTATTCAGTTTTAAGCAAGTAATTTAATCTCTCTGGATCTGTTTTCTTTTTCGTGCACTTAAGATATGATTCAGTAACCTCAAACCAATAATACTAGATACTTTTTTAAATGATGTTATTAACATCACATTTGAAATGAGTTTCAACTAATTACTAAAATATTGATTGCTGAGAAAAAATAGTTGATTTGCTGGCCTTAAATTTCTTCCCTGCCAATGCAGAACTTAATAGCGTGTACTGCTGGCAAATGAAGATGCAGACGCTTAGGTGTTGTCCAACCTGAGCCACACAAATGGTGAGTGGAGGTACTTCAGAATGTAGATGGGAAAGGGAATCTCTGCAGCATTTATACCTGTGAATTGCATATGTTAGATGTGTCTCTATCCAGCTCTTGGCTGATGGAGCTGGCTGGATCCTGAGTCTGTGTGCTCCATTATATATTTACTTTTCCTCATCCATTCTAAATGACTACAAAAAAGGAGAGGAGAAAGTCCAAGGACAAGTAAAAGTGTCTTCTCTACTTCCCTGAAGAAGCAACCCGAGCTCTGTGCAGGTCATTAAAGGAGAGAAAACCTGAAATGCATCAAGCTTAAACTCTTGCAGTAATGTCATGGGTAGCTTTCTAGAGCAGGAGGATGCTCCCAACTTGGAAAGAAGCCAAGAAAGAGAAGTCACTCACATTCCACTCAAAATACTATAGAGGTTGAATGACCACAAACACAATATTTTCCAGGAAATGAAAACCACTAATGGCATTATTTTTGTAATTCAAATACTTTCTTTCATGATAAACACCTGCTCCTTTTGGAAACAGATTTAATGATGATGTTTTTCCATTTATATTTGTATACTGCAGAGACCACTGACAGCACTCAATAAATAATAGATAATGATAATAATAATCCTGATCCAAAGTCTTCAAGAGGAGAAAAACAAGACCCAGAGATTTATTGTTGGCATATACTGTAAAAATCGATCTGGCTCTTTAAATAGAAGAAGTGCCTTGAGGGAAGAGAATCCATTGATTTATGATGCAAAGAAAATGTAATTTTAAGAATTACAATAATAACAGCAATAATCAATGCCCTATATGCTTCGTAATAAAAGAGGGAAAAGAAAACAACATTCAAAATAACACAAGCTATTACTTTAAGGAAATGGGGAGTTTCCAAGAGTGTGGTGCTTTTATATTACTGGATTCTTTTCACAGTAAATTTTTTAAAATTTCTTTTTAAGGACATAGGCCATTCACCTTAGGTACAGAGAAGAACACTATTTCTCTACTCATCTTTCTAACCTACTGAGCCTCACATCTGTATCTCACATCTTTTGCTTCAGTTATCAATAAAGGCCATCCCAGCCTAGCTCCAGATCACACCTTATAACTATCTTTTATACCTAGACTCTGTCCTCTACCACGTCCTTCATCTTAGCTCCATAAAGCACAACAGGCCCGTTCTGGATATTTCAGTGATTTCTTTTTGCTTATGGAATTCAGATTTACACTGATGACCTCCTTCCACCTTGACTGCATTGCTTTGTATTGCACCACATTATCCCTTCTGAAATTTGTCCACTGACACACTCACAGTGCCTCTCAAACTTCATGTGTCCACAGCTTTCATCAGGTTCCTAGCATGGAATTCACTGTGATGTGCTGAAATACTTCCCAAGGCTGCAGTTCTAGGGTAAGCCCTCTCTATATCCTTCTGTGCTGTCTGTCACTCCTTAGTGTGGATTCCCCTTCCCAAGCTGAATCAGAATTGTGCCCCATGATACTATTTCTTTAGACACACACACACACACACACACACACACACACACACACACACACAAACTGCCTCCCCCACCCAACATGCACTGCCCTGCTAGTGAATAGTCAGGTCAAGGAATGCATGAGTTTTGTTTTTAGTAGGCATTTAATATGTATTTACTAAATTCGTTACTATGGAATGAATACTCCTGAGAGAAAAGGTTCGTCTCTTCAGATTTTATGGTCTCTGACCTTTAGTCAAACTATAGCCATGTCTCTTTTAGCCTCACGTTGGATAAGCAACAATTCCTATAATACACAAAATCTTTTTTGTGTAGAACATGGGATAGGCATTTGGTAAATACTCATTGAAGGTCATTGCTTTAGGAAGGGATTTCCCGAGTCAAGATGCTGGTACTTTCTTAACATGCAAAACAAAAGCCTTTTTGTAAATTCTCAGTCTAGCCTTGTCAAACTTTATTCTGACTTTGATGATAACCTCTTTAATATATTAAGGTTCTTTTGCATTCTGCCTCTAATACTCATTATGGCACCCAATCAAGCTCCATTGATAGAATCAAACATTACATCCTGCCATCAATCATACAGTTAATAAAACATCTTTATGATATCTGTGCAGGATTAAATTGGTTTAGGAAGAAGTATGTGATTAAAAGTTATAATGAAAAAAAATAGTCTTTTAACTTCATAAGGATTAGATTTACTACCTAAGTCATAGTTGTCTCTTATGTGGCTAAAAATTCTTATTGAATCATAAAATCTATAAGGAAGGGGCATAGCTGCCTTTTCCCTAGTTCTATTCTCCATCTCTAAGCATGTTCTTGGCACACAGTAGATGCTCAGTAAGTATTTGGCTCATGAATATAGCATATTGCCATACAAAGTCAGGAGTGGCCCCAAGAAGTAGCAAAATTGATTAGAATATTTTAATTTTTTTCTCCCAAGACAAAGCAATTCTAGATATTTTCTTGGGAATGGGAGTCAGGCAAGGCAGTGATGCAGGGCTCTTTTGCCAAGTTCCTTATGGGAAGCTTCAGTTTTCAGATATTCATGAACTACTGAGATGAGGACACAGGTGTCTTTACAAACGAAAGAAAGAAGTAAATAGGATCAAGAAAAAATAGATGCAGAGAGAACAAAGAAACTTAACTAATTCTTCATAATGACTTTGAGGCTTATTGCACCAAGTCAGGTATGGAATTCCTTAAACTCTCTAAATCAATTCTGCCCCTGAGCCTCACAGGGGTTATTAATGGATTTCTTAAACACTGTGGTGGTTTTCAATGTTAGCTCACAATATCCATTCACACGGCTACTCCCTCTTTCTCTTTACTTTTCCTCCTGTGGAAACATTGTGTCTACCTTCTACCTAGAAACCTTCTCAGAAGCTCTTGGGAGATGCTTGTGTATATGAATATTTGCAAAATCAAGAGGCCAAGTGTAAGCTCCTGAATGGAGACTATTTTCTAATTCTTTCCAGTCAAATGATTCTCAATGCCAGAGTTAGAGCTAAGCACCAACTCTGAAATGTAAAACTGTGTTGGCCTTTAATAGCACAGTTCATGGAAAGATTTATGGACAATCAAATGCTATTTCTTTCCTTTTATGCAAACTGCATAATAGAGTAATGGAAGAAAAGGGCACAGTTAGAAAAGAGGGTTAGAGACAATTGAAAACTTCCCACAGCAAAAGAAAATAAAATGGAGACTACCCTGAATGCACACGCATGGTCAGTCGCCCTGTTGTATGTGGGAATGCTTGTAACCGATGAGAGCCTGAAATTCTAGAGAGCTCTTTATTTACATGGCTGAGCATACAGACTTGTTCCTGTAACTGGTAACTCCAAAGTCTTACTCAAAATAAACACAATGTACGATGTGACTTTTCTCTTTCTGAAGAAGACAAGGGGCAGGCAAGGAAGCTAGTACATTTTCAAGATTCACTTCCTGTACAGCGCTGCTCTGCTCCAGCTCTTAACAAAATGTATTCTCTTGAATTACACTAAGTCTGGAAATAGATTCTATAAAAACACCAACATTAGTATCATTACAAACAAGTTCGCAGGGAGATTCATCTCCTCTGGCCAGCAATCTGATCTACTGTCAGGGTATAATAAGTTGTCAGGATCTTGCTTCATAAACTCTGAATGGGTGGGAGAGGTATAAGTTATTTCTACAGTGAAATATTCTACTTTATCTAGGATCTTCTCTTTGGTAAAAGACCATTAAGCCTTCATACATTAACTCATTAACATGATATCAATTCTCAGCTCTGTAGCAAACTCAGAGAATGTGACATCAGGAGAACCCATCAGTACCAAGTCTATATGTCTGCCCTGTGTTTCACCTTTTTGTTTTTCTTGCAGGGAGTGGGGGTGCTGAAGTTAGAGGTGAGGTGGATGAAGGGCCATTCATCAGAGAAGAAGGAGCAATCACAAGAGAAACCAGTCTTTGGAAGAAGTGTGAGGCTATGTCCCTGGAAGGCTGAGAAATGGTGTTTATGGTCATGGATTCCAATTCGATAGCAACAGAGCTGCAGGTAGTATTGATCTGGCAAAAGCTGGAGGCCTTCCAGCAAGTTTGAGCCATCCTCTCACAGGTGCCCCCATGCAATTGACTTTACCAGCTCCTTGCTTCATTGGAGCAAGCATGGGCTCAGTATAGACGGCCCTCCAATTAGCCTTTAGCCAGAGAGCAACTAAGTGGGGAGGAGGCATGTTCTAGGGCTTAGAAAAAAAGGAAAAGCTAGATACTAAATGTTTTCCTCTGGGGCTCTACTGCTGGACTCCCAGGTCTATTTCAGAGACATAATTATCAACCCAGACAAGCTATTTCTAAGGAACTCCTGCTTCTAAATGAAGATAGCCATATTGTTATGTGAAAGGAAAATGAATGAAATAAGGATTTTTCAGCTTTGTTAGAGCAAACAAAATATTATGTGGATTTTCTTCTGATATGAATTAAAAAGATTTTTATCCTAGATAATGATTTTTATACTGATAGACATGACGAGAGTATTTATAACACTATCCATTTTAATTGCTATAGATCCTCCATTTTAACTTAAAAAAGCCAGTGGGGAGACATATTTTCATAGCCACACAGTTGAAAGGTCTTCAGCAGCTTTGCTGTATTTTCACAGCTCCGAGTTATAGAAATGGTGCAGTGTTTGGAAAAGTGTGAGCAGAGATTGAGGTTAGTGTAAGAAGTAGGACACGTGGTCCATCCAGAAAACACTAGGTAGAGCAGTTTCTCCACTTTGAATGTCTGCGATCTATGCCCTGACCTGAGAGCCCTTCTGAACCAGACCACATGTGCAGACAAATGCAGACCCGGATAGACAACCCTCCCTACTCCTATCCTGACTGTCTGAGGTGTCCTCATCCTACCTCGAGAGCTCCCTCTAGTCAAACAGCCACATATGGCCAAGCAGAACCAGAAAAGGCAGCCCCTTCATTACACCCTCTGTGACACCCGCCCCTCTCAGAGGCCCTCCATCTCAACCATCTCATAAGCTTACAGGGAGCTGATAAGGCAGCCCTTCTACCCGGAATGCCTCTGCCCACTCCGCTGCTTCTAGAGTTCCCCAAGCTGATTTTCTATAAGTGACCCTCTGCATGAGAGCTTATTAATGAAGCCCCTTAACACTTAATTGTTTCTACTCCATCTGGTCTCCCCCAAGCCTTCCAGACTGCTGCCTACCTCTAGGCTCTACTCCAGTGGACTGAGAACATATAGCCACAGAAAGAACAAAGATCTTGAAATGTTTGGGTCTTGTCAGTAAAACACAAACACTATGAAAAAAGCAAGACAATGTGTTTTCTCCACACAAAGCAACAAATGCTATAGGAAGACACAGAATTCAAAACAACTATAAATACATTAAAGGAGCTTGAAGAATTTAAAGAGGACATGAATAAACAACTGAATGAGTTGAGAGAGGATATGAAGTAAACTGTTTGAAATCCAGGAAAATACACAGTGCTGAATGAAAAGGGGAAGACAATTGAGAATGCAAAAATAGAATTAAGTAAAGAGAAACACTGAAAGAAACTCAACCTGCAATGAAAATTCCAATTAGCCAAATAAAGCTCAATGAAGAGCACCACCAGCAGAAAGGATCATGTGGAAGTCAGGGGAAACAATGACTCCTGGATGGATTTGACATAACTGCATAAGAGAGAATTCAAACCTAGAACTGCAAGCAGAGTAAAAAACCTGTGACCAAGGAGGCTTAAGCCCTCCCTAATGGGGAGCCTGCTACTCCACTTAGCTGCAATGCTATGGCATCTGGCTTTCTTTTAAATGCCTGTGTTTGTACTCACAACCAAAGGCTGCTATTCCCTTAGTTAGAGAAGCCTCTCTTTATAGTGAACAGAGGAGGTGCAGAGCTGCAAAGCTGTACAAGATGCTGAAATGAAGAAAAGTTGAGGGCTTGGCCCTAAACAAGACATTTATACTGTCCACATAAGGCTCAAGGGACATAATGAAAGAGGGGTGGGAATAATTTAAGAGCCTGAAAGTATGGGAAAGGCCCGTGAAGTACTGCCTTCTAAACAACAGCCACCATGGCAATTATGAACTCACAGAAGCTGCGCCGTCTGGCAAGAGACCCACATAAGCCAGGCCACTTAACAGTCAGCTCTAGAGAGGGAAGGGCTTCACAGGGCCCTGCCACTTACTGATGAGCTCCTGACAGCTACCATATTCTGAGAGACAGGGAGATATAATACCCAGCTGTGTACCCGCTGATGCATGCCCATCAGCCTCTAATGGGTAGTCCAAACACAAAGTCACATAGAGGACCTTAGTTCAACTTCATGGAACACCAAAGAGCACAAAAGTTTGGGACAGAGATTTGTAAAGAAGAGAGGAGCTAGGCACGGATGGGAAGGAGATAAGGGTAAAATGGTTGTATTATATATATGTTAACAAATAGCAAAATGTATTAAAAATGAATTCAAAACCAAAAGGAGAATGGGACTTTCAGTGTGCTGAACACTTACTATCCCTTGTCCAGAGACAAGGCTATTGAACAGAAAAGAGACAGAAGTGAGAGGGTCCTATCATTGGACATGTGGTAGATTTGAAGAAAGACTGGAGAGGCCACTTACACACAGAAACTTATGTGAAAAACGCTTGCAGAGCAGACTTTCATTTTCTGTGTGTGGCTGGCCCCCACAGCCTGACTGATACCTGTGTGGACTTGATGAGGGCATCAGCATCTAAGATCCTCTCCAACAGCCACACCTCCATCAAGCAATGGGCCTTCTGACTGGCTGAGGTTGCTTGGGTCTTGATGGAGAGGCTGCAGAAGGCCCACATACAGGGAACTGAAAGTTCCATTCTAATACTGATAGTTTATGAATCTCTGAGCTCCATCTTTTTATATCTTAAAGTAGTTCATAACTGAAGGCATTTGAATAAATAACATATTCTTCCATATACAAAGAAGGGAAGCAATATGATGGATAAGAACAGTAGGGCTTCTTTCTCAGAGAGAAAACATTGCACAAGTCTTAAGCTAGCTGGATGAAAAGAACAGAGAGCCTACTGCAGTATACTTGGGGAAACCTTCATCCTCAGAAGTAGAAGATCAATCACATGACTGTCCTGACCTGTTCCTTGGATGGTAGTTATGAGCACCGTAATGGGGAGTCTGTTGAAAATCTTAAAGATAGGTTCTTACTTAGTGCTTGCTTTTGGGGAGCAGTTGACAAGAAAAAAGGTTAGCTTTGAAAATTATCTTTGCTGGGCAGTGGTGTCGCATGCCTTAAATCCCAGGCAGAGGCAGGTGGGTCTCTGTGAGTTCAGGGTCAATCTGGTCTACAGAGTGAGATCCAAGACAGCCAAGGCTACACAGAGAAACCCTGTCTCATAAAATAGTTCATAAAATAGTATCTTCACTTTTACTCTTGTTTTAGAAGTAATCAATTTTTTTTTCAGATTTAAGAGAATTCTCTCTGTGTTTAGCTCTCTCTCTTAATAAGCTTCACAGTTCAGTGCTTTAACACAGACACAGGACTTTCTGTCACCTAGTGATGGAAATCCGATAACACAGAGAGAGGGAAAGAGCTTGCTGGAGAGATGAGCTAAACAAATTAATCCTTGATCTCGCAAAAGAGTAAGAGCAGAGTGAACGCCACGGCAGCTTTGGTGCTGATGTTATTAACATCCTGTCTCTGCCTTTGCATTGTCTTCCTCTAGTGTGTTCCAGAGTGTGCAAGGTCCAAGCCACTTTCACAGCAACACTGCTTTCTCTAGAATGTTCCACCAACCCATCTCTTTAAAAAAAAAATATTAAAATTGTGTCTGTGTGTGTGTGTGTGTGTGTGTGTGTGTGTGTGTGTGTGTGTGATACATGTTCATGCCAGCAATAGGGAGCACAAGACAGCTTTCAGGAGTTGTCCTCACCTTTGCCGAGGCAGGGTCTCTCTTGTTTCTAATGCCGTGCTATATGCTGCAGGCTAGCCACTTGAGCTATCCTGTTAGCTACTTGGTGATTTTGTTTGTTTGTTTGTTTGTTTGTTTGTTTCTACCTTCTACTCATGGCGAGAGTGCTGCGATCACAGATAGATGTGAGACTGCCTATGTTTACTTGAGTCTGAGGGCTGAACTCTAATCACCAGGCTCATGTGGCTAGCACTTGTGCAGACTGAGCTATTTCCTGGTCCTCTTTTGGTCATTTATACAAGGTTTTACTGTATTTCACGCTGACTTGGAATTCCTTATGTTGTTCCAGCTGGTCTCAGATACACTCTCTTCCTCTGCCTTTCAAGGCTGTGATTACAGGTGTGTGGTACTAAACTCAGATTCTCCCTTACTAATGCTAACAAGCAGCAAATCCTATTACTACCGCTCTTCTTTCATGGCATCTCTTAACATTTTTGAGGAAAAACAAACAAATAAACATCTTCAAGTCAACTAGAATCATCTCTACTGTGTCTGTTTTTTTTTAATAACCCTTTTATTGATATTCTGTGAATTTTACATCATGCGCCCCAATCCTACTCTTCTCCCCATCCCTCCATATCTGCCCTCAGCTCTTGCAGCCTCACTCCAAAAGAAAACAAACAAAATCTCACTATGGAAGCTGTGGTGCGTCCCAGTGTGTCACAAACTATACTTTTTTCCACAAGCATGTTTCCTTGCAAATGATCATTGCAGTGAGTCGTTGGTCTGGTTCGAGGCCTGTGGCTTCTTTTACACCATCAATACTGGCTCTTCACTGGGACTCCCTGCATTGTAAAGATCTTGCAACTGTGGTCCAGAAGGACAAGCCCCTTCAAACAATCCCATAGATGAGATAGATATCAGGGTGAGTCAAATCCAAGGCCTGGATCTGGGCCTGATAACTTTAACTTTCCCTTGGTCACACCATCAGGCTGCAAGGGAGGGTGGGGCCAGCTCACTTGCTCTTGTGTCCTCAGCGCTAGCTCTCCAAGGCTGTCCTAGTGAGGGGAAGAGCCAGTATTTCTGGGCTCATATCCTAGGGGTCAGCTCACTCATGCCCCTGCCACCAGGGCCAACTCTACTGTGCTGCCCAGGCAAGAAGTGGAGCTAGCTCTCATGCTCTCAGGTGCAACTGTCCCAAGATGCCCAGGCAAGGGGTGGGCCAGCTCTTCTGAGTGCTGCAGCTGGTGAGGGAGAGAGCCAGCTCTGTACAGGCCTCAGACATCAACACGGACCTAGACGTCAGCCCAACCCAGGGATGTCCACATGGCCTTTGGTGGCAACAGATCCCTGCTGTTGCAGGAGCAAAGATCCAGACATGACTCTCAGTGACGGCACAGACCAGGACCCCACCTTGGTTTAAGATATCATCACCAGCTATCCACATCAGGCTGTTCCTCACTACCCTCGAGTATCCACTTTTCCCTCTCTTCATTGTGTTTCATTCTTCTGCTTCTCTTTCTCTTCATCTCTCTACCACCTACTTGCTTAACTTAGTAGCATCAGGGTGTTTGGGGTCATCTAAGAAATGTTATGCACAACTCACACTATGACTGTCATCATGCAGGGGTTATCTTGGGCATGCTCTGCCTGCTCAGGCCTTCTGACATTTTCTTTTGGCCTACATTAGTCCCTATCCACACACAGATACTACCCTCCATGCATTGCTCTTTGTTGCTAAGAGAAGCATCACGATCCCCTAGCCCATACTTGTAGGACTCCCTCCACAGAGCCTCTGCACATTGGCTGCTTCCTCTGAAGCACTGGGTCTGGGCCCTTTTCATTGAGAAGCCATCCTGCATTGCTACAGACTGCTTCCCAGTCTCTGAACACAATAGCACCTGATGCTTTGTGCTTGCTTCTATGGACTTTATTTTTTTAATTTAATTTAATTTTATTTTATTAATTACACTTTATTCACTTTGTATCCTCCCATAAGCCCCTCCCTCTTCCCCTCATACTCTCCCTTCCCCCCTTCTTCTCTCATGCCCCTCCCCAAGTGCACTGATAGAGAGGTCCTCCTCTCCTTCCTTCTGACTAAAACGCTCAATCCCCATCCCAAAAGGCAAAGAGGATGGACATCAGAAGAAGAAGAAAACAGGAAACAACCTAGGAACCTGCCACAGAGGGCCTCTGAAAGGCTCTGCCCTGAAGACTATCAAAGCAGATGCTGAGATTTATGGCCAACTGTTGGGCAGAGTGCATGGAATCTTATGTAAGAAGTAGGAAATAGTAAGATCTGGAGAGGACATGAACCCCACAAGGAGAGCAACAGAACCAGAAAATTTGAACACAGGGGACTTCCCAGAGACTCATACTCCAACCAAGTACCAGGCATGGAGATAACCTAGAACCCCTCACAGATGTAGCCCATGGCAGTTTAGTGTCCAAGTGGTTTACCTAGTAATGGGAAGAGGGACTGCCTCTGACATAATCTAATTGGCCTGCTCTTTGATCACCTCCCCCTGAGGGGAGAGCAGCCTTACCAGGCCACAGAAGATGACAATGCAGCCACTCCTGATGTGATCTGATAGGTGTAAGGTGAAATCTCAGGGTCGTTTTGATTTGCATTTCCCTAATGGCTAATGACATTGAACATTTCTTTGTTTTTCTGCCATTTGATATTCCTCTGTCTAGAATTCTATTTAGCTCTGTATCCCATTTTTTAATTGGATTACTTGGTTTGCTGCTTCTCAGATTCTTCAGTTCTTTATATATACTGGATATTAGCCCTCTGTCAGATAAAGGGTTGGTGAAGATTCTTTCCCAATCTGTAGGCAGTCGTTTTGTTTTGATGAAGTGTCCTTTGCTTTACAGAAGCTTTTCAGTTTCATGAGGTCCCATTTATTGATTGTTGCTCTTAGAGCTTGTGCTGTTGGTGTTCTGTTCAGGAAGTTGTCTCCTGTACCAATGAGTTCTAGGGTTTTCCCCACTTTTTCTTCTAACCAATTTAATGTGTCTGGTTTTATGTTGAGGTCTTTGATCCACTTGGATTTTAGTTTTGTGCAGGGTGATAAGTATGGATCTATTTGCACTTTTCTACACGTAGACATCCAGTCAGACCAGCACCTTTTGTTGAAGATGCTGTCTTTTTTCCATTGTATGGTTTTGGCATCTTTGTCAAAGATCAGGTGTCCATAAGTGTGTGGGTTTATTTCTGGGTCTTCTGTTCGGTTCCATTGATCCACCATTCTGTTTCTATGCCAGTACCATGCAGTTTTTATAATTGTTGCTTTATAGTACAGCTTAAGATCAGGGATGGAGATACCTCCAGATCTTTTATTGTAGATGATTATTTTAGCAATTCTGGATTTTTTGTTATTCCATATGAAGTTGAGAATTTTTTTCTTTTTTTTTCCGAGTTACAAACGCCTTTTGAATTTATTGACAGATACTAGCATGCTCCTCCAGCTTCCAACAGTTATGATCAGCCCAATATTACCAATTTAACTACCACTAAATGTTTTGAATTCAGAAAGAAACTTTCATTATGCTCCTTGTCGTTTTTTTTTCTCAAAACCTGTTTCAGTACTAGCAGTATTGAATATTTTTAGTTCTATCTAAATTATATGTCATAAATTTAATCACATTTTCCCCAGTTTTCTAAAATTTATGGTTTTTTTATTGTTGTTTATTTATTTATTTATTTATTTATTTATTTATTTATTTATTTTGTCGAAAATATTTTCTGGGCCTTGGAGGAAGGAATCTTCTTTTTCCTCTATTCCTATTATTCTTAAGTTTTGTCTTTTTATTTTGGATGGTGTCAGGAATTTTTTAGATTTAACATTTTCTTTGACAGATACATCTATTTCTTCCACTGTATCTTCCACACCTGAGATTCTTTCTTCCATCTCTTGTAGTCTATTGGTTATGCTAACCTCTGTAGTTGCTGTTTTCTTCCCTAAGTTCTTTCTCTCCACAATTTTCTCCATTTGTGTTTTCTTTAATTTTCCCAATTCTATCTTCAGATCTTGAGCCGTTTTGTTGATTTCCTTCACTTGTCTGACTGTATTTTCCTGTTTTTCCTTCAATTTCTTCAGTTGTTTGAAGAATCCTGTCTCCTTTATTTCATTCAGTGATTTAAGCATTTCCTCTCTAAAGGCCACAAACTATTTGGCTGCAACTTCCTGTGTTTCTTTACGGATAGCCGTAATCTGTTTTTATCTTCCTCTATTTCTTTATGGATGGCCATAATCTGTTTGAATTTATCTTCCTCTAGGTCTTTACGCATTTTATTTGTTTCCTCTGTTATCCTCTTCATGAGCATAGATGTTAGGTCATCTTCTTGAATTTCAATTATGCTGGGGTGTCCAGGGTTACTTGCCCCGGATAACTGGGTTCTGGAGATGCCATATTGCTCTGTCTTTTGTTGGTTGAGCTTTTTCGCTGGCCTCTACCCATTGGGCTATCTTAGGTGTTTGGAGTTAGTTTCTGGTGGTTCCTGAGATCCTGTGGTAGAGAGAATCCCCTTGGCAGGAAGATGGTTTTTCCTGAAGGAAGCCTTCTCAGCTTTTTGGGTATAGTCACTGGATGGTCAGTGTTTTTCAGGAGTTGCCGCTGCTCACCTCAGGCATAGAGACCTGAGTGGTAACTGTGGTCCTTGTTTGTCAAGAGCGCTCTCCTCTCACCCGGAGAAGTTCTGAAGACAGCTGCCCTGCTTCTGGGTTTCTTGCTATAAATTTAGTGATCTGCTGCTGTAACCTGTGTGTCCCATGGTTTGGTCAGTTTTGTTAGGGATAACTGGTTGCCCCTTGGAGCAGTATCTGGGGGTTGATCTCAGGGATTCTGGGCTTTTGTAGGTCTGAGGTTGGGGCTCTGTGCCCCAGTACCCAAGTGGTAATCTGTGGCAGGTGGGTACCGCTCTCCTGGTAACAGCAGGCTATCTGGTGCACAACAGGTCCCCGGGTTGGGTCCGTCTGCAGGAGCTTTTCCAGGGATATACTGGGTGGCCTCAGTCTGTCCCCTTGCTTCGTTCCCTGTGAGGATTTCTCCCGTCAGTGAATCCCAGTCTCTGGTGCCTTAGGACACACAGCTCTGTCTGTGATGGAGAGCTGGGCATGCAGTGCTCCCGGACAGTTGCCCTGGGGCACACAGCTCTGTCGGTGCGGGAGAGCTGGGAGCTGGGTGCTCAGCAACTGTCTGTGCCTGTGGCTGGAGCCCAGTTCAGTGATGGTGGCTTGTACCTGCTGGTCTTCAAGACTTTTTCCAGGGAAAGACAGGGTGACCCAAGTCAGTACAGTTTCCTTCCTTCCCTGTGGGGTTTTCTCGCCACTAGGACTCCCAGTCTCTGCTGGTTTTTGTGCCCACCGATTAGCCTGGGAAGGTGATCAGGACACGCAGGCGTGTGGCTCTGGTCTGGCGACCTAGTTCCTACGCAACCAGGGGATCTCTTCCAGGTTTGGCTGGGTGACCTGAGAGTGGACCCAACTGATTCCCACACCGTGGGGGTTTCCTCTCACCTGGGAAACACGATTACTGTTGTTTTAGGGCCCAGAGTTCAGTCTCTTGGTCACTGTACAGAAAATGTTGTCCTGCTCCTCAGACGCAGTGTTCTCCTGGCACTGCCATCTTGTCCCCTTGGACTTGATTTTTTAAAAGGATTATCTGAGGGTATAGGAGAACCAACTTTCCATATTCTTATTATGTATGACTTTTGCTGTCACTGCCTCTTAATTTTAAATTATAAATGCTTTCTCATCATTGGAAAAATGCCAAAGTATGTAACACAGAAGCCTTGCTGGTCCAATCCTGTTCTCTAAAATTGTTATGAACGTTCACAGAAACTTTTCTATCCATATGATCACTCAGACTCTGAGCATGTGTCTAATCTAGGTCTGGGTATGACCAAGACATATAGATAAGGACAGCTATATATCCTAATATTTTAAAAACAGCTTCTTAATATATATATATATATGTAAATTATATAATAATATTACTTTTCCCACTTGACAATAAGACCTAGATATCTCCAGTGTCATTAAATGTACAGAATAATTCATAGTGCTTTATAGTTGAATGCTATAGCAGGGGAGAACACTTTATAAAAGACAGTCTTTTATAGAATATACTTAAAACTTGCAGATGGCTACTTCGTACCTAAAATTTAAAATGTCTAAATATTTTGATGAATTTTTCACTCCTGGAATGTTCTAAGTGTTTCCTGCAAGAAGACTAATGACCAGACCTCTTTCCCATGCAATTTGGGTATGTTAATAAACAGCAAGTGAGAGAAATGGGCAACCAGAATGAGTCAGTGCTATAAACACCTGTGGTAACATATAAGCTTAGTGGTTCACGAAGGGCAGCTGGGAGAGCAAATGGGTAGGAAAGAAAAAGATGGAGATTTCTGTAATTGTAGGCGGTAGGGTATCAGAATGGCAAGAGATTTCTTTTAATGTTTCTGTGCTGCCCAAGGCTCAGAAAACTACATTGTAGCTTTTCACTGCCTTTCCATATTTCCCTCCCAGCCTTTGCCTGATGAATGTTAGTGTTGCCTGTCATTCATTTATTCAATAAACACCATGTGAATTATTACTATGATGCAGGGTGGAGATAACTGCCATCAAAATAGAGCTCCTCCCTCAAATGTATACGCAGGAGAACAGGCAGAGAATATACTCACAAGAAAACATATCTTTTACTGTCAGCTGCTGGCAACTGCTATGAAAAGACAGAAAATGCAAGAAAACAGAGAAAGATTTAGGAATCATTTAGATTCAATAGTCAAGAAAGCATTTTGAAGCAGGTAATGTTTGCCCAAAGATTGATACATGACGACACTCTTATGCCTGGAGCAAGCTAGCTTTCCTTTATTTAGTAGACTCAAGGGAAGGAACACTAGGAATTCATTTGTCTGCAGCTCAGTCGAATGAATCGCTCTTTCACTCTTTCTGCCACCAGTTAGACCATACAAGGCTCGTCAATATGTCTCTTCTAGGTCTCATTTTCATCAATTGCATAATAAGAAATTGGACTGCTCTCTTTTATGGCCCTTCTGCCAGTAATAATAATCATTGTCACTGTTTTCCAACCACCTTTGCTACCTCAGAAAGAACTGGTGACCTACCCAGCAGCAGAGTTCAAGGGTCTTACACTCAAGAGACTAGAAGCAGATGCCCAGGAACCCTGTCCCCTATTTGATGACATCAAGGTACTGTGCCTTACAGTGAAACTTCTTCCAGAAGCAACAGCTTGGTCATTCTGACAATGATTGGCTGTATGACTTTGGCTTGGCCCCACCTCCGACGGGGTTCCAACAAGACTAAACCACTTGTACCATTTCACTAGATACTCATAGACCCTGAGTGGAACCAAGTTTAAGGGAGGGAGCTGTAGTGAAAATATAGTAGCTTTAGACCTTTGTTCTGGACTTTCATCCTGGCTTTCCTTCTCACTCTTAGTATAAACGTAGAACACAGTTAAAAGTAGATACTGCTGTATCACTCCATGTCCTAGGGTTGAGTGATGATTCATAATCTACTTTAAGAACTCTACTATTATGTTGTTGCTGTACAAATATAGGCTGAGACTTGAAGAGAATAAAAACTTGCTAAAGATGACTAAGCTAATCTAGTACTGTGTATATTTGAATCTAGGTGTATTAGGGTTTTCTAGAGGAACAGAACTTAGAAAATGAATCTATATGTATATATGTATGTAAATCTATATGTAATGTGTATGTTTATTATATGTAATATGATATATTATATCCATACATATATACATATAGAGAGAGGGGGAAATATGGTATTTATTAAAATGGCTTACAGGCTGTGATCCAGCTAGTACAATAGCTGTCTACCAATGGAAGGTCAAAATATCCAGTAGCTGTTCAGTCCATGAGGCTGGATATCTCAGCTGGTCTCCAGTATACAGTTTATATATTGAAGAAGTAGGCTCTAATGCCAGGGAGGGAATGAACTTACCAGGAAGAGTGAGAGCAAACAGGCAAAGAGCAAATGCTTCCTTCTATGTCCTTTATATAGGTTGCCACCAGAAAGTGTGGCCTACATTCTATGTGTATCTTCCCACCTTGAAGGCTCTGGATTAAAAGTGGGTCTCTGACTTCAGATGATTAAGTTAAAAAGACAAAACAAAACAACCCTTCAGAGGTGGACCCAGCCACTTGGGTTTCCGTTAATTCCAGATGTCGTCAACCAAGAATAGCCATCATACTAAGTAACTTCAAATTGAAGGCTTTAGTTAGAATTCTTCTAAGTCAGTTACTTACTTTCCTTGATACTCAGTTTCCCCATCAGAAATACAGTACCTATATCTCCCTGGAGTATGTGAAAAACATCATATGAAGCAGGAATGACCTGTCAGCAGACACTGGGTCAGTTCCTTTTCTTTCACTCTCTCAACCTCTGCAGTGTCCTCTGAGCCAGAAGTATGCACCCTTACCTCTCAAACAAAAGCTGCCAAGACTCTGGGCAGGAGCTGGGGAGTGAGCAGCAGACAGCTCAGTGATTTCTGAGATTTTTTTAATGTCTCTAAATACAGTCAGTAGGAAGTTGTGAGTTATCTATAGAAAGAAGAACTTTGAGACGAATTATCAGAAAGGGTTGATCACCCTGGATCCTCGGCTACCCTGACCATGAATGATTATAAAAATTCTGTACTGTTCTGCACTTGTGGAGGCCAAGTTAATGAGGCATTACTGTAGCTATCTGTCAGATTATGCTAAGCCTTTTCAATAACATAATTTCTATTCATTGCAGGCTAGCTTAAAAAGATGCTACGGACAAGGAGTTCCTTTCATCTTAATGGAGAACTGGCATCTTCAATTAGAAAGTATTTAAACTATGCTAAAACATATGTTCAAAAAGTAAAAGGACGGGAAGGAGTTTAAGCGAGGTTAGTATTATCTGAATGTCAAACTAAAAGAAAAAATAGCAAACTGGTCATTTGGCTTATCATGAAAATTGCTTGTAAGGCTAAATTTGAAATTTCTATTTGATGGTCACACGAGTGGGTAGTTTTTACTCTGACCTTTGAGCTTCTCTCCTCCTCCATGGTCTAATAGTCAGAATATTAAGGAGACTGACTTACATGACTTTCTGGTTACACAGCCCCATCTGTGTTTATACAGAAGGACACAGTCAGTGAGAGTGTCAGTAGGCCAGCATTTGTCACATACCTGTGTCCCAAGCATGACACAGTCTGAGTTTCCCAGTAAATACCTTTCTAGTACACACACACACACACACACACACACACACACACACACACACACGGGATGGGGGAGAGAATTGTGTGTGTGTGTGCATGGATGCATGCACGTGGATGCATGTGGTGGTGGCATTGGGGGACTGGAAATACAATGATATAATTATATTCCTACTTTGTAATGCCAAAGTCCTTTCTAAGGAACAAAGGCAACAGCTTCTCCAGAAGCCAGGCAGAGGGACCAAGCTTAAGAGACAATACTTGGCCTTCTAAGGTTATTGTTCAGAAGTGTAAAATATAAAGCTAACTGATGCTGAGTTTGAGGATAGGTTTAGTGTATTGTTTGGATTATCTTTGTTGCAATTTAGAACTCCCATAGGAGGTCTTCTGATATAAGTTAGATTTTGTGCCTATAAGTTCAGAGATCTTGTAAGCCTATAGAATAAGAGAAAGAGCTCTGGATTCAAACACATCTGTTCTCACAGCCTGCTTCAGAAGGTGTCAGAGGACAATGGCTATAGGGCAAGGGACTCTGGTCCAAACCTGCTGCCTAGTCCTTACTTGCTTCATAAGCATGGAAAGGTATATGTACCCACTTTGCCTCAGTTTCCTGATCACAGAGATAAAGAAGTGCTACTGTGAGAAACACTGGATCTTCAGTAAGCTATTGATAAATGCAGCTTACTGTTCTATAAAGTGAGAGTGAAGACCCAGCTCCTCTTTGTAAGATTGTTTCAAGGTTCAAAAGAGACAATGTGCAAAAACACCTTCCCATAATGCCTGCACAGTATAACGATCAGGAGATGGGGAGCTATTACTATCAAAGACCAGAGTAACCAAAAATGCATCATAGCACGTCTGTTCAGATGGCTTTTCCGTAGACATCAATGCACTCAGTTCTCTATCTACTCCCTAATAGCTGCGGACGGCTCAGGAAATTGCATAACATCTAAGGTCCTCAGTTTCCTGGGCTATAAAATATGAAAGCCAGATGATCAAAGGCCATTTTAGCTTTAAAGCTGCTGGATTTTGATTCCTCGGTTTTGCAATTGTGTTAAGAGAAAGGAACAAAAACAAAAACAAACAAAAAAAAGGAACAACCCCACTGTGTCCATCACTCCTTTGCAGCATCTTGTTCTTCTAGAAGCATCCATAATCGAAGCTACTTTAATGTCTTTAACCTATTAGATCTTCATACTTCTGTTTTTTTGGAGACTGGGTCCCCTTTAAATCACAGGGGAGCCTAGAACTTTCCTTGAAGCCTAATATGACCTTGAACATATTGGTCCTCCTGCCTATACACCCCAAGAGCTGGGGCCACACACATGTGCTACCATACCTAGTTCTAAATTATCATTATGTCATTATGATTATCCCTTAATCTTAGGAAAGCAGGCATTTCTTATGAATGACATCCTTATTATTCTTTGCTGCTGTTCCCCAATGCTCTGCAGTAGCGCTGTTGAGCCATATAATGTTCTCTGCTCTAACTAGCCACCAGGTCTTCACTTATTCAACTCTGATGCTTTTATTTTTTTTAACCTGAAAAATACTTCTTTTCTCTCTTTGTTCATCTACTTAGCATCTCCAAGCCATATAATTAGCAGCTCAAACTGTATCCAGCAACCTTGGCCAGGGTTAAGAGTGTCCCACTGTGAGCTACCATGGCTACTTATACCTGCTCTTTTCAGGGCATGGCATCTGCTAGGATATATTGTAATGCTTTATTTAATTGTGGGTCTCCTAACTTGATTATGAATTCCATTGCAAAAAGTGTCAAATCTTACTCATTGTTGTCTTCCGGTGCGCAGCATGCTGACTGGCACATAGGAAGTTCACAGAAGCATATTATTTTATTGTGTGATGTTGCGTTGCAGTGTAGTGCCATGTGTAACTACAAGTGAGTGAAGGAATATGGGATGCAGGTTTATGTTACATGCTTTCTACCATGGTCAGTATCATTGCAGTGGGTCAAATGGTATAGTGGAAGATGCAGTGGCTTAAACCTTTGGATTTTTCTAGCACTATCTCCAGACAGAAAATATGATGTAGAGTAGCTCATTTAAGCTCGTTTGATCATGAAGAAAACATAGACTGGAATTATAAAGTGAAATGAAGCATGTTAACAGACCATCATAGATATATCAATGCTAGCTAGCCATGTATGTATACTAATGACCCTGAAGTAGGGAAAACTCATCTTTGACAGAAGTTAAACATGTCCTGCTTTCTAGTTACTTCTTTTCTACTGTTAAGCCTCAGAAAATTTCTTATATCTTTTTATGGGAGGGATTTTCAATTGCCAGGTATTCCAGAAGACTGTCCAGACAAAGAAAAAGACATATTCAGGACAAAGAAATGAAGGGTTGGGGCATGGTAGTTTAGGATATGGGGCTTTTCATTCCCTATAGCTCACACTTTCTCAAGAAAACCCCAAAGCTAGTGTCAGTCCTACTCTAACATTACTTATCAGTGTCTAAGAACCCAGTCAATCTACTTCTGAGAAAAGATATGTTATGTGAGAATAGGGGCAGAAACTGGTCAAGAATGTTTTTCTGCAGCCCTTGGCTTTATTGTGTACTTATTCCCTTTTACATGATGTGCTCCTTACCGGAGGATAAAGGGCTCCTCATATGGCTTAGGATGCTAAGGAAACTCAGTGGATTCAAGGAGTTCATGAAACTTACAAGGCTTATGTGTCTCCGCCCCAAAGTATATGAATGCTGTTGAGGTTGGAGTATGAAGGAGCTGCCTGAATCTTGGGTAGGGAGCTTCGGGGATATAGTTTTCATGAATCATCTATATTAGGATGATCTTTTTCTTGTAATACATCTGACTTTGATTTCAGGCTCCTGTAAACAATTCTTGTGAGTAACCCCAATGAACTTATTGATTCACCAAAGTATACTTGTATTTTAGCCTGGCATCAGTGGCCTGTCTGGAGTGAATACATGTTCATTCACATCTCTCCAGGAAGGGTCTCACAATGATCACGCCCTCTGCCAGGTCTTCGCTGTACCTTCGTAAAACATCTTTCCTCTTGTCACTATCAGTGCATTACTGCTACAATCATTTCTTTAATATTTGCTTCTTTTGCTAGAATGGGACCATGTATTCAATTGGAGGACTTCACATCTACCAGAATACCTGAGCAGGAGGAGATATCCAGGGGTTATCTATTGAATGGATGATTGTAGAATGAGACAAGTTGACGATATTAAAAGATCTGTGAATGAGAGATCTTCATTACTCGTGGGAAAAGACACACTTTTCATCTGTTCTCCTGGCACAGTTTAAGTCTGAAAGGGGAAATACAAATGTAGATATTTTGAGATAGAGTTTGCTATAAGGCACATCCATCAAAGTAAATCTATAGGGGCAAATACAACCAATCTGACTTTGAAAGATATTTGATCATATTTCAGATATAGTATTTTTTTAAATTATGTAATACACAAGCGCCAAGTTTTTAGCTCTTGATTTATCTGTATTTTTTTTTTTACCATTTCATGGACTTAGTGCTCTTTTACTTTTGCACTATACATGCCACAGAGTGAAATGTTTCTTGAATGGATGCATAAATAAAGGAATGGATGAAGTCACCTAAGGAAGTAACTAATGAAATGAACCTGACCATGAGTTTCCTGACTCAGTCATTCATCAATGCTTTCACATTAGATATGGAAAAATATAATATATTCACTCCTAACTGACTTTCACCTCTGTTTATTATAAATAAATAACCTTCATAATAAACACGACTTCTCATAAACCAACTAGGTATTCCAGTAGCAGAGATGCTTATGATAAGTTGGGGAGAAAATATGGCCTTTCTCCCAGGAATTGCTATCTTTCAATTCAGTATTAGTATGCATGTTTGTGTGTGCATACATGTCGGCATGTGCTGCCGGGGTGATTCATAACATGTCTCTCTCTGCATGTGTTCCTGATAGACAAAGCTAAAAATGAGCCCTGTTTCATTTGCTCAGGCTGTCACTCACCATTTTGTTCATTACGGGAAAATGAAGTCTATTCGTAAGGATCTGGGGTGGGATGAGGGAGACAGTAATTGGGCTCTAAGGTCTTTTCACGTAATTTCCTCAAGTTGTATTTTATTTTGTAGAGAATTAGGTGTTAACATCTGATGGACGGAATGTCAGAAAAATTAAGGAAAATGGACAGGATAATAGAAAAAATTATGTGGCTCTGGCTCTCTTTCTTCTCTCCCAGTCCCTCTCCTCTTCTTGATTCTTGTAGATTTGCTTCCTTAGAGGACTACAGTTCTATTTGCTAGCCTGGCTTTCCTTCTTCATTGAATTTCCCACTGAATTTTTTTTATTATTAGTATTACAAAAGCTCATGTATACTTTGAGTTCCTCTGACCCAGAATCTCTCCCTTTGAACCAGGAATGCTATAGATACTGAGCTCAAAAGTATGTTTCTTGATTTCTTCCTCATTCCAAATTCAACCAAAGAACTGACCTATAAAATGGTTCTATGGGCACTGGGGTCTTACAGGCATTGGGGAACTATAATAGTGAAGGTGTGATAAAGTTTTATTTTATTGCTATAGAAAGTATATTATATTAACACTGATAAATAATGAACATACCCCCCCCCCCAAGTACTGTTAACTGTGTTTAAATTCCAAAGGGAAAATGTACTAAAATCAACCATGGCTTTAATATAGTAGGAGAGGACCTAGACCTTCTGCACAGATGCAGCCCACAGGCAGCTCAGTCTTCAAGTGGGTTCCCTAATAAAGGGTGCAGGGTCTGTCTCTGAAATGGATTCAGTGGCTAGCTCTTTTATCACCTCCTCCTGGGGTGAGGCAGCCTTGCCAGGCCACAGAGGAAGACAATGCAGCCAGTCCTGATGAGACCTGATAGGCTGGGGTCAGATTGAAGGGGAGGAGGACCTCCCCTATCAGTGGACCAGGAAAGGGGGATGAGGGAGAAGAGTAAAGGAGGATGGGACACGGAAGAGAAGAGGGAGGGGGCTGCAGTGGTGATACAAGGTGAATAAATTATAATAAATAATAAATAAATTAAAAAGAAAAAATAGAGTAGTAATGACAATATTGATGAATAATTTAGAAGATGCTTTCTGGTATGTTACCTTGATGTATGATAAGTGTGCTCTACAGGTTCCAACCAAAGTTATAAAGTCTATTTTTTATTTTCAGCATTATTTACCATGTGACCCAGATCTTAACTCAGAAATACCAGAACTCAGGTTTCACATCTGCATCCTAAACATGTATGACCCTGGGAGAACACTATAACTTCCATGAGCTTGCTTACCAACTGAGTTTCTTTTGTGAGCTTATTAGGATTTAGTGAAGTAAGTGCCTGGGTTAGAAAGAAGACTGTCTTGGGTTTCCCATTGTTTCACATGTCTTTACTTCTTCAGGAGTGGATTTAGCTAAAAAAAGAAAAAGAAAAAGGAATATGTGCAGAGAAAGTTGTCTATATGCTATAGTTACCTACTAATCGATATGAAACGTATTATTCAGAATGGAGGCTTTCCCACGGCAACTCATCTTCCTAGACATTAGCTGAGTGATCAACCTTTCAGGTGGAATCAGATGTTGCTACAGGTGTGAAAGATGCAGCATGCTGCCTTCTCTCGGGTCTTGCCTTCCAGTGATGATATTCTAGGGCTCCAGCAGGTGATCGGTTTTTATTACCATCAGGGCTTTGAAGTGAGCTCTCAGCACCCAACACAGCAAAATCTACTACCCAGGAAGGGTGTCATCTGAGTGACTTTTGAGGTTTGATTAGTCTCCCCAATACGCCTGGAAACACAGGTCTTTAAAATCTCTATCTGTGATGAATGGCTTCCTACATGCAAAGAGTCTTTGTCCACAAACAGCCTTGATCCCTTAGTGTTAAAATTTTCATACATCCTGCATATAAGCTGCAAGAGGGTAAGAACACCTTGAGCCTTTCTTTATAAGACTTCTGTAGCAAAGGCCTAGCTGGAAGACATTCTTCTGTTGAGAAGAATAATGGTTCTCAAGAAGGGGATCTTTGAATCTTTCACCTCAGGACAGGACAATGCTCAGTCTTTTGGAAAACAGAACATATAGATGAAATCATCATTATATAAGATGAAAAACTTTTAATGTTAGTAGAATAACCATGGTTGATAACAATTAACTACATATTTCATAAGAGCTTGCTTTTTAAATTTAAAAAGATGCATATTATAACTTAGCACAGTCATCATTTTCAGCATTGCCATAACCACTACCGATCATGCTTTTCCAAACATATGCTTTTAATAAACAATAACAACCTTACAAAGTGCACACACCTAACACTTATTTGAGCATTTGACCCAAAGTTACCTAAGTACGAAGTAAAACAAAGAGTTAACGTCACACTGGTCTGACTAAGCCATCATCACAAATACTATAATGCAGTCCGTGTGCTCAAACAGCAAGAGCTTGTGGCTTAGGTGCTAATGGCAGAGACTGTGGTACCTACTGCCATCTTTACAATCTCCATCACAGCCTTCAAAAAGTGGTGCTCACCCCAGAATAGTGAGATGGGGCAGAATGGTGATATGAGGCACTTGCTTGGTCTTCACCGTACGGCCACCTTGGACAACACCAATCAAAATTGAACAACCTAAGCACCTAAACCAGCAAGGACAAGAAACACCATAAAACAATTTGTTTTGCTCCCACCACTATCCCCAAACCAGATAGATGGAAAAGTTCTTCCAGTAGTCTATAATGCTGCATCTAATCTGACTCTGCAATCCCAGTTGTCTCTCAGAGATCCTCTTAATACTCATATCTATTGCCTCTGGTACATGAAATAATGATATTACCTGACAATCTCTGTATGCCCTTTCTTCTTTATGGAAGGCTCCTCATATTAGCCAGCCTCTCACCTTCTTCAAGTCTTTGATCAATGAGCTCTTTTCCAAGAAAGGCAATCCTAGCTCCATATTGGAGTTATACCTACTCTCCCCACTCCACTGCACACTTAAATCTCATTTGCATTTCAGCTTTATTGTTTATTCCTCCAAAGGACTGGCCATCTTCCCTCTTCTCTGTGACCATTGTTACCAGTGGCCTCTTAACAGTCTAGAGGTTCTGGTACCATGTAATTGTGCTTTTTGTTCATCCATATCCCCAGGTTGATATAGAATGGGTGAATGAATTAAGTTTCAAAGTTGTTACAGCCAATCCCAGACTTTTGGGACTCAACTTGTCCCCATAATTAGGAAGAGTTGAGTGGTCTAATGGCCCAGAATCATAACGAGTCACCACACTTTAAAGTTACATGGCAGCTTCTACATTGTTCTTCTCACCCACACAGCAAACCATCATTCTATATAATATCTAAAAAAAACGAATCCCCAAATCATGTGATTGTCACTGAGATGGACACCTTAATCATAGCCATAGTAGTTCATTGCAATGAAGTACAGTGAATTAAAAAACGAGGCAGCCATTTGACCACTTGATACTTCCCCTGCCTGTACTGGAATCTCAAATAACTTCAGGGGCCCTCGTTGCCTGGATGTTCTTATCTCTTAGTCTTACTTCTCATCCTATTAAAATTTGTAATACACTAATGAATTAAAGAGAAGGGAAATGTTGCAAACACATGCACTAGAGATTACATGATGATAATGATGATACGTAATGGGCTTACTTTTTGCCAAATATTGCTCATCATGTACAAATTCCAAAGAAAAACATTAAAATCAAGCAAAAGGATGGCTTTAATAGAGGAATAATGATAATAACTATTAATAATTTAAAACATGCTTTTGCTTTGTATAATCTGGTTGTATAACAAACCTGAAATTTTCCAAGCTAGTTCTGCAGTTTACAATTAAATTTGAAACTTTGCTTTTTATTTGTAGTGTTACTTAACATATGGCAATCCAGCGAAAGCAGTGCATACATTCTTCACAAATTAATTTAGCAAAATGAGGGTCTTTGGCAATAATTGGGGGGAAATATGCTATAAAGACATGCTATTTCCATTGGTGCCATGCCCAATCGTCCTCAGAAAGGCTTCCTCTGGCAGATTATGAGAGCAGATGCATGACCCACAGCCAAACATTAGGCAAAGTCTGGGCAAACCCATAGAAGAAGGAGAGGAAGAATTGTAGAGGTCAGAGGGGTCAAGGACACTCAGAGAACACAGCCTATAGAATGAACTAATCAGGGCTCATAGGGCCTCACAGAAACTGAAGTGGCAATCATGGAGCCTTCATGAGTCTGTGTATATGTTATGGTTATTCAGCTTGGGTTTTTTTTGGGACTTCTAACAGTGGGAGTTGGGTGTCTTTGACCCTTTGCCTGTTCTTGGGACCCTTTTCCTCCTACTGGGTTCCCTTGTCCAGTCTTAATATGACGTTTTGTGTGTAGTCTTATTGCATCCTTTTATGACATTCTTGGTTGAGGGAGGCTGCTTTTTTTTTTTTTTCCTGAAAGGAAATGGAAGAGCAGTGAATCTGGAGGAGGATGGAGGTTGGAAGGCAATTGGGAGGAGTAGTTGGGATGATTGTATGAGAGAAGAATAAATTAAAATAAAAAAGAAAAATAAATCAATACATAAAATTACATATGGGTCATAGCATGCACGTGGACACACACACACACACACACACACACACACACACACACACACGACATGCCAATCCAATCTCACTGATAATGATAATAATTATACAATACAGAGAACACAATCCAGTATTTTACATTATAAAGATTTTTTCTAATCCACATTTTCAGAATATTTGGCGTATTTTTGCTGATGTGTGTAGATATAGATATCTATAATTTATAATAAAAAGACTATAAAAGCTTAGGCTAAATTTATACACTTTTGTGCAGTATGTGTATAAACATGTGTTTATTTTAATGTGGGTATAATTATTACTAAATTGTAGCTTTTAATAGTAAGATCATTAGAGACAGTTGAATATGGCTGCATTTAGCTTTAATTGAAACTCTGAAATCATTTTTCAAAATTTTCAGGTTTTGAAAAACACCAAACTGTGCTTATTTCAAATAGTGTTTTGTAGAATTTTAGACTGGTGTTTTAAGGTGAATTTAGTCTGTATAGTTCATACTCATCTGCACTTAAATTATCCATCCGATGCTTTTAATAGCTATTTAATATCCCAGGCACCTTTTGAGCCTTTAAAGTGAGCTCCCAAAAGCCTTTACCAGCTTTCCCACCACCTCTCATCAGCCGAAGAGGCTGCATTTTGTTCAGAGTAAACAAACTGAATACTGAAACTTTGGGTTATTTTTCCTCTCGGTTTATGACCTGTGAATGTAAAGTGGCTTTCAGAAGTGACATAACTAATTTTCCCATCCCTGTGAAGCAATGCAGGGCAGGTGTCGCATTACCCTTACTTATGAACAGCTGTATAGCCAGCAAATGAGGGAATCTTTGGACTCCTCATTGGGCATCCACAGCATACAAATAGATAATTACAGAAACTCAAACCTCTGTGACATTTGTCATCTGAAAATTGCCAAATTTCAGATGCTAAATTGCCTTTAGGATGGTACAAGTATACATCCTAGGATTTTCCATAGATGCAAAAATACCCAGTTATAAGTCTAAATTTCTCTACCATATCACATAAAGTAAAGGCTCGAGTAGACATACTCCAGGAAAAGGGGTGGGAATCTTCAAAGCTTTGTACCTTTGAAGGGACATTTGAAGAAAGGACATAATTTTTTAGATGAGAGAGGAAGAGAGAGAAATAGAGTGGGGAAGGAGAAGGAAAGTGTAGGGAAGAAGGGAAGGAGAGAGAGAGAACACCAAGACTGCAGATTTGAAAAATCACAGTAACCTCATCTCTTTTTAATTATAAGGCCACTAATGACTGGAATTTAAATTTTAAAAGCTAAAGTCATTTTTATATAATTTTAAATTTTTAATTGGTGTATGTTAATTCTACATATTAATGGAATTCACTGTGAATTTTTGATACATGGATATTGTTTACATTGATCAAATGCAGTCTTGTTTTAATCAACCCTTCCCATCCTTTCTCCTCAAGCTAACATAATCACTATTCAACATTTATGTTGACAAGATTTCTTTGTTATTTATGGATGACTAATATTCATTGTTTGTATTTGTGGTATTGTCTTTATCTATCTATCTGTTGACAGGCACTTAGGTTGATTCCATATCTTAGCTCTTGTAAATCATGCTGTAAAAATCATGGTCATTCAAGCATCTCTTTCATATGCTTGCTTCATTTTCTTTGAATAGATACCCAGAAGTGGGATTGTTGGATCATATGATAGGTTTTTTGTTGTTGTTGTTGTTGTTTTGTTTTTTCTGTTTGGAGGGACCTCAAAACTGTTGTTCATCATGGTGTGCTAATTTGTGTTCCCATCATCAATGAGGGGGAGATTTTTTTCTTCCTATACTCATACAGGCATTTACTATTTTGCTGTTTTGTTTTCATGGTGGCCACTATTTTAAGCAAGGCAAGAGTCCACAGCTACTGCTAACATTATTATGTATGTGTGTGCCCACCCCCTGAACTCAGCAGCAGGAAATGTTAGCTTTGTGGGTGCTCAAAGGCCCTTTCTAAACCATCTCCCTAAGCTCTTTTCTATCAGCACTAATCCTTGCACTCTGAGGGGTCTTTGCACTACTCTCAGGTCCACTGCAACAGGTTTTCATATCTTCAGATTGATGGAGGGAAAATACAAGCCTGGAATGACCTTTAAGCCTCATGGTGAGGCAAAGAAAAAATTTTCAGGAATGTGGCTCAGAGAAAGCAGGCCTAGGAAGCAGGAGAGGAATTGCACCAGAGTGGGCTAACCTGGCAGATGGCATTAAAAGTGTGCAGAGGGAAGTGTCTTGTACCCGTGGCATGTCCAGCCCACCCTTCTTGCAGTGGGAGTACAGTCAGAGCTGTTCCGGATGGTTGAGTTTTCCTAATAAGACTGCACAAGGCACTAAATGAAGCTGGCTGCCTGGTTGAATCCAATCCTAGCCCCATTTCAGCTTACCTATTTCCAGAATGTAATCTCACATCCTTACTCTTCGATTCCTTTAGGGCCTTACAACTTATGAATAGGGGCCACCAAGAGCAGCAGATGGAGTTGGAGGTGGAGGGGCTGCTTATATTATCACCATACACCACACTTAGAAGGCGCCTCTGAAAAGGCCACAGGAGGTATGGGTTTCAAGTTGCAAGGGGATCAGAAAATATGAAGTGCAACCATCGTCTGTTATTCGAATGCTCACACCAGACGGTCTTGACCTCTGAAGCAGGTAATGGGGAACTCAAAGCCACCAAGAAGCTTTCCTCAGTAAAGCACCTGACATTTACGTCTCTGAAATTGGGTTTTATAAACTCCAACAGAGAATTCCTCCAAGAAATCACCCAATTTTTTTTTTAAAGCAAAACAAACAAACACACAAACAAAAGATAGAAATGAACTATTGTTCCAACAGAAAATTCTGGTTTAAAGAAAAAAAGCATATCCTGTATGAACCCTTTAGAAAGCACACAATAGAATTTGTTGAAACAATTTCAAGAGCAGGATGACCAGATATTCCTCTGATTTTCTAGCAACTACCCAAAGGAAGGAGTCACCCACTCTTACACTAGCAACAGTAACAGGAAAGATGTAACAGAAAAATCACATTTTATACTCATATTTTTCTACACATTGTGGACATTTCTTATGCACATTTGCTTCTACTTTTCAAAGGAGGAAATGAGGGCTCAATTCTATAATCTCCACAAGAAGGCAAGCACTGTCATGGCAGAAATAAGATTCAAACTAGAGACTATCCAAGATGCTAAGACTCGGCCTTTTTGATAATTACATAATAATATGCACATTTATTCTATGTATGACTAACATATCCATAACTATAGTTATCCCCAAGTCTCTTATTTTGGACTATGCAATTTCATATATATATATATATATATATATATATATATATATATATAATATATATGTGTGTGTGTGTGTGTGTGTGTGTGTTTATGTATGTATTTATTTATGAGTTATGTATTTATTAATGAGTTAACTGTATGCATGTAATCATTTGTATTATATTTATTAAAATAATATATTTATATATAAATGATAGAAATAAATATTTATATCGATACACACACATATGAGTATTGTGTGTGTCATAGAAATCAAAGTGATCAAGATAGGTGACCCAGTTCAGTTTAGCCACAAATTATGGTTGAACACTAAGTTTTTTCAGTCATATGAGTGAGTTACTCACATCTGCCTTTTCACAGAAACTTGCTGGTATTCTTCCGAGTTCCCGCTTCTGCAAGCGTGAAGCCCACTTACAACTGGTTCAATTTTTCCTTTCGTTTCTGGCCACCCTTAGAAGCCAAAAGTCCAGTTACTAGTGTGAGCTACAGTATCCTTTTTGCTGCATTCCAGGAAACTCTCCTACAAGAGTCCTCTATTAGGGATTTCTGCTCACTGAACTTCTTTTTCTTGTCTCACAGTCAAATTAGGTTCTCACTGTATTCTATTAGTCCTGGCTTCTTGAGGCCTCCGAAGATGAGTAGCCCTAAACCGCTCTTCTTAGTTATTTCAGAATATTCTAACTTAACTCAAGCAAACATCCAAAAGATATACAGGATCTGGGCATTTTTTTTTAATAGTAGTACCATCCTCAAGAGAGAGAGAACAGAGTAACAGTCTGCTTTAGCTGCCTCTCTTCCCCCTATACCCTCTCTCAGGTGAGAGCTCAGCCAGCTGGGTTGCACATGTTTCTCTTTCCTTGTTCTCTGAGTCCTTCTGGCCTGACTGTGGGGAGATGAGCCAGGGAAGGGCAAGTCTCACTGAACATGCCAAGCTTTCTGACGGAGGAGTTTCTGTCATTGTAAAAGCTTCTTTTGAGGCCAAAGCAGTATTGCTGATGCTGGGCCACATTTTGCTCAGGTCTTACCAGGGTTGGGAATGCCAGGGTACTTGGTTATGTTCAATGGCTTTTGGATCATCCTACTTTATTCCGAGCTACTGAGATGGATATCCAGGTTTCTCAAAGGACACGGGAAAGCTGTCTCAGCAGGCTTTGGGACTGACACTCATTTGAATTCAGCAACAGCATATGGACATTCAATAGTTGCACTAGAATGACCTGGTGTCCATGATAGCATCATAAAGCCTGGCATCTCCACAAAGCGCCTAACCCTGTGAGTGTCTATGCTTTTCTTACTCTTGGGTATGGGTAGTGGTTGAATATAACTTTCATTTTCCTCCCCTAACAAGTCATCATCATGTAACATTTGTAGCATGCTCTACATTATGTATTTGACCCCCAAAGTCATGCTTTACTGCGCAACTGCCCAGTTAGTAAGAATATACTCTGAGAAGAAAAGTGTCATTATGCCTACCTTCCACACAAGTGTGAGGGAAGGAAGAAATGTGGTTTCTCTCAGTTCATTCTAGTGCTAGCTATGCAAGACCCTGAGGTAGCCATGGAACATACTATGAGATTTGCTGATAGCCACAGGCACAATCCTATAGCTCTGGAAGGCATTCCTACTTGGTAAATAATTCATTATAATGTGGGCCAATGAGATGTTTGCAAATACAGAAACATTCTAGCCTACTGAATAGAATTATCCCTGGTTACATGTGACACACTTGAAAGGTGTGGAAAGCTACTGAGAAATTATATTCTCAGTTTTAGTTAATTTACCTGATAATAATTTAGAACATAATACCTGCAGATGGCAAGTGGCTAGCACACAACGGTACTTTTCAAGTTTTAGCAAGAAGGAGCTCTACCCAGGGAGCATACATTAAAACATAAACTCCTTGGTGCCATGGACAGAAAGTCTTGTTCAGTGGGTCGGGGATGCAGGGTAAAAATATGTGTTTCTAACAAGCCTCTAGAAATTGCTGCAGGTTCAGAGAATTCATTTAAGCGCCTAATTGAAGAACTCAGGGTTACTTGGCTACATGAGTTCTCACCTAAGGCCAACCATGCTTCCTGGAGGACATTCGACAATATTTAGAGAAATTGTTGGTTGTTGCCATTAGAGGGAAAGTGGTGATGGCACTAACATTTATTTGTTAAAGATCACGGAGGCTGCTAAATTATATATAACTTTTATGTAGTCCTTTGTCACCCTTAATAAAGACTAATACATCTTACAATGTCTTTAAAGGGCTTTGAATTGTTCGTTCTAGTCAGATCTTGGCTACAGAGTGGTTACAGTAACATTATAAGTCTGTGCTAACCTACAGTTGATGAACCTTGGCCTTGTTTCTGGACCGATACTTCTCCCCTAAGACTACCATTATGAGTGGTTGAGCTGGTCCAGGAGTCTAGCATTTGGATTTCTCCAGTTGTCTTCAATCCTGGGAGACTGGCAAAGTGTGTCAGGTCACCAGAACCCAGTTGAGCACTGTTGGAGGGATGTCAGGGAAGCAAGTTATATAATGTTCTCATCTAGGTTTCTCAGAGGGGAGCAATACAATTGGAGTCTAAGTTTTGTGTGTGAATCACACCAGGATTAGTCATCAGAAACTGTTAGAGCTAGACATGCACCTGGGAACTATATATATTAGGAAAGAAAGCAAGGATGAGATCACTGAAAAGCTGAAACCCACCCATTCTTCTGAAGGTCACTTTCATTCATGTGGCCTCGGAGAGCTTTCTAAGCTGCCCTTACCAACCTCCCATGTTATAGAGTCCTGGCAGGCCTGAGGTCAGAGCAAAGGATGTCTCTATGAATATCATGCATTCTTACAGACATTAAACAAGCATAAGGGTCCTGGAGAGATTTTAGCCTGCTTATGCAGAAAGAGTTGCCTGCTCGAGAATGTTCTTTCAGGTCTTAGACTCCTACACACCATGTATATTCTTCCTCCAAACTTTCAGCGGCTAAATTTCCATGTAGTTTCTCATGTTTCTATTTTTAAACCATGGATCCAAAGGAGCTTTAGGGACCTCTAAATGCACGGTGGTATTCCAAGCCCAAGAGACCCTATTCCCACTGGAGTCTCTTTACAAAATTTCCTTCACTGCATTTCTGTGCTCAGCCATGGGAGATCCCCAGGCCTCAGTAATCAGTCAGGAGTTCAGAGTTGGTTGAGACTAATATAGCTGTTACATGGCCTTTCCATCTTCTTTGAAGGAAATGGGAATCGGAAATCATTCAGTGTCTCTTGTTATGGCATGAACCATCTTTCCTTTTTTAGAGTCTCCAAAGATATTATGATGCTCTGAAGGCCTTCCTGAGTACAGCTACTGTCCTTCATGTGACACAACAATGACCTGACTGCTGCCATTTCCAGCCTTTAGCTGATCATTCTCATCAACTGCTCCCTTGGCAGCTCATATTGTGTAGTCCAGCTTGTAATGGCATAGTGGCAAGATGGTTAGTTCATCTGAACATGGCAAGTCTTTCAAAGAGGGCTCCCAAGACAAAGCACCTTTAATAAATCTGAGTCCCTAAAGATGTCTCAGGCTCATGATTCCAAGAACATCACATGCCAACTTACTGTATGATCCCAGCAAGACAGTGTGGTCTTAGACACAGTGTTTTCTATAATATCTCACCAAGTAGATGAAGTTACCACTTATGAGCTATTGTCCATGTGTCCTGAAGTGCCTTGCCCAGGAAACCCCAAGTTTCTTTTGTGGTTTTGGCACCAAAGGGCCACAGCTCCTTTGCACTGACCATACAAGGTCAGTACAGGAGACCATACAAGTCTCAGAACAGGAGGCAGTAACTTATGAGGGAGGTGGAGTTTTTTACCTCTGAGGATTCTGAGGTGTTAGAGGAATTAAGCCAACCACACACAAGCATAGACTGCACAGGAAACATTATGTTAATAGAGAAAGATGTTTTTATATTCTGGCTAATGAGTTTTGACCTGTGTGAATTTGGTCTCATAATTATCTGACTCAAATTCTTCTTAGCCAATCAGACTGATGCTGTGATCTCAGCCATTTCAACAACTCTTGATTATCAGAGTGGACACCAAGGACAAGGAAAAATACCTAATGTTCTCCTTTCCTGGGTAAGTCTGGTTGAGCAGAGCTGGCTTTCTGTTGCTACAGTGGAAGCTTTCTTTTCCCGTTAGTCAACTCTCACTCTTTTCTCTCCTCTTCCCTACGGCCCCCTTTCCCCTATCCCCCACAATGCAAGGACAGCAGAAACAAGCTTCAGACTTTTCAAGTACAGGCTTGGCTCTCAATCTGAATGCATCAGGCCCAAATCTATTGGTTCTTGGGCTAGGTGTGTGTAGGTCTGAGGAGACAGAACAAAAATGATAAACTGTGCATACAGAAGCTGAGGAAGAGCCTATCACAACAGAAAGGTGATGGAAGGCACCCCAAAATTAAGAGCACTGAGCCAGGTGAGGAGGAAATAAGAACAAAGCACACACAGAAGAGGCAGCTTGAGAGAAAGCTGGGAGTTGGCCAGCAAGGAGGAGAATACTGCTAGAATTTATCAAGTGGCATGGGGCAGGAGACTCAAAAGACCCTTGAATGGGTGGCAAAACCATCATGTGAGCTGCTGCTGTGGAGGCAGGATGCTGCTTCTTGCCTCATGGCAATACATGTAGTTGCCAGGGAGATTGGCATTCAGCAAGCAAAATCCAAATGCCCAAAGCAAATGAATAGGGATATAGAAATAAGTGGCTATGCGTCCTGCTTATTCCAAGTACGACCCACTTATCCTTACTGCTGGTCTTGACATTATATAGTTTATGTTTGATTGATGGAGGAGCGTATTGTTTCTCAGTCTTTCCTCTCCTTGCCTGCCCTCCATCCTGCATGTCCATTTTCATTCGCTGCGCCTTCTTTTGGCACCTGGTTTATTTTGTCTACAAACTGCTGATACAAATGTCCAAAATAAATTATGCTGAATAATAGATGAAGACAGCTACATAATTTATGATGTTAGAAGCCAAACAGAGCTAGCTGGGCTGTGTTAAAGACTGTGGTCCTTCTTGACCACTGTAACACAGCATGCAGGTACTTGTAATCTTAATTCTGGTAATATACTGGGGACCATGATTGGGTTTGGGTTTATCTTTCTGAAAGCGTAGCTCTGCTTTTAGGTGGCCTCAAACTCTGCTGAGAGGTCAGAAGCCAGGATGTGGGCAACTTGGTCCTTCTGCAGTTCATGAATGAGTGACATCAGTACTTTGCTAAGTCCCAGCCTTCTCAACACAGTCTAGGCTCAAGCCATCACACTTAAATCTACACATCTGTTCCTCGGGTCCAGGGGTCTAACCAATATCCTGGCTCACCACCCACAGCAATGAGTGTATACTTAGAAGGGGCTTTGGGGTGAGACTGGGTTCTATAAGAAGGTCTTCTGTAACCAATTCTGAAGCAATGTTTAGGAATACACAGAGATGGGAAAGGCTGTGGGACAGAATGGGAAGCACACACTAGAAATCAACCCGTTGCAGCTTTTGAGTAGACATGACTAACCAAGCATCACATTTGGTTTTAGTTATTTCTTTTTCTTACTCCAAAACACAAAATACTTTCCTTTGCGGGGATCTGGTAGCAGGGAGGAATGAAAAAATGAGAGGAAAATGCAGAATCACAAAAACAAGGGGACAAGGGTCAGAGGGAAGCAACTGCATCAGGGGAGAACTTAGAGAGAGAAAACTACAGTGGTGCCTGCACAAAATCAATGACAGTCTTTGTTTTGTGTTTCTGAAACCTGCAGGGCATGATTGGAGACAGTTATATACTACAGATTTTTTTTTTTTGTCTGTAGCAGTAGGATGTTTCTATTGTTTAAAACAAAAACAAAACCCCCAAATAGGCATCCCTGCCTTAGCCTTCATATGGGCTGAGAATGGGTCCAGATACAAAGCTCCACAACGCTCATCTGTGCCATGCTGGCCTAAGAGGAACTCCTTCAGCCACATCTGACCAACCAGTTCTTGTCATTAGCAACGAAGTGTTAAGCCAGAGAAGCCTGTCTGGGAACATCACCAAAGTGGCAAGTAAGCCACAATTTAGCTAATGTGTACCCTTGTAGGCCCTGGCTTTGGCCAGAGCATATGTGGGTAGACTATCTGGTGGAGATGGTGGGGGCTGAAAAGAAAGGGGCTTCAGGGAGGCTCATTTGCAAGAACTGTCCAGCTGAGATAACATTTAAAATGAAAGCGAGAAGGGCCAATGTTCTGTAATCCTGCAGCAGCTGCTCATTGTGGGTTGAGCTTCGGAAAGAACATTTTGCCATTAGTTACCCTCCAAGCCAAGATTGGCTGATGGTGGCTTCTGGTCTCCCTAAGCTACCTCTGAAGGGATCACTCAGCTGTGTCCTGAGGATGCTAAACAACAGAAAAAAGAACATGATGGCTTGTAGACTCCATCCATGTGCGTGGCCCTTGGGATGCCCCTGCAGATGGGCCTGGATGAAGACAGTGCTAGTTTGGATGGGTTCTTTGAAGCTTGGTGCCCGGAGAGGGCAGCTGGTGGACTTGTTCTGCTGTTCTTCAGCCTGTCATGTTCCACTCTTAACATGGTTTGCACATCCTGGAGATGCAGATTATCCCTCAGTACAGAGGGCCAATCTGCACTGTGGGTGTCTGAGCCTGAGAAGGCACAACCAAAATTCACAGAGGCTTGGCTGGACCTGCCTGCATAAACCCTAAGAAGCTGATCCTTGGCATATACTCCAGGGGGTTAGAGAACGTCTCCCTGGATCTGTGACTTCTCCCATTTGAGGAGAACAAGCTTTTCCTTTTGTTATAAATGACAAATAAAACTAAACTGATTTTGAACATATTAATGGTACCAGGTGGCTCTATAAAATGTAAATAGAGCAATAAAAATACAAACGGGGACCTTCCAGTAATTAATTTTCAGTTTACTCAGTCCAAAGAGATCTGATGTTGGCTTTCTAAGGTATCAGATGAAAAACTCATCCATTTAGACCTTCCATGTCTCCTTTCTGGTTCTCCCATCCTGAGCTAAGAGGTACTTTAAAATTTCACAGCACCAAAACGTTGAAATAAAGACTTTCAGTCAACCCATTAGAGTGTGTCAATAGGCTGGCTAATTAGGAAACCTATGAAGTAGTTGGGGGACATAAAGTGTTCCATAAATGCACATTATTCTTGTTATAATGATGACACAGTAATAATAACTCGGCTTACTGGAGCATTTACACAGTAGCAAACACTATTCTATTTATTTGGCAATCATACATTTTGCTATTTATACTTGGAAAAGATTCTCTAATGCCAAGGTCAATTCACTGGATAAAGCTGAGAGAGGAGATGAATTCTGGTCTCTAGACTAACCTTGAGTTCAGGAAGATTCACAAAACCATAGTAACAGAAAAACAATAGAGCTAGATATGAATCAGATTCACAAACTGAGTACTGTACTCTTTTAGATCCAAAGAACGTTTACCTAGTAACTGGACAACCTTGGTCAAATGACATTTTTATGTCTTAGTTTCTCATCTTTCAAGAGTAAAAATTAAAATGGGGGGCTCTTTAGAAAGGAGGAGGGAAGTAAATATAAAAGAAGGAAGGAGGATGAAATAACAGTAACTATGTCTGAAAAGGCTGTAATAAATCATATTAATTATTTATTTAAAAACCCTACAATACATGTAGTTCTCTGAAAAAAATATACGTATATAATTTAAATGAAAATTTATCATCTGGGCTGACAATGATCCCTTCAAGTGCAAAGAACACCTTACAAAAAACCCAGTACCAGGCATGGGAAGCTCTTTTGAATTCTTGGTCAAGGTTGTCCAAGGGTTTCCCCAAAATACAATACATTTCTATTGCCTTTGATTACTCTTACCAGAGTTAGAAGGCAAATATTATTGAAGACACAATGAACTTCAGCTACAGAGCCCTGAGGCCCCCGGGCTAGAAATGGCTGACAGTCTTTTTCCTGAGGATTAGCTTTCATGGTACAAGAAGGTACCATTTAAGCGTTGAAAGAAGAGAAGCAACCAACAGCTCTACACAGATATGGCATCTTTGGACCACAACAGAAACCAGCCTGTTATCATAACTCTAAGGGTACATTAGGGGCATGCATAATATGGTGGTAAACAATAACTCTCTAATTGTACTTAAGACCTTCTCAACAAAAGGAAACTGGTACTAGAAACCCAGCCAACTCCTCAGGGGTAGTGAAGACATGGATCTTGGAGGAAAGCCTACAATGACCACTTTATTAAACTAGTGCAGTTGCTAACTACATACTAAATATTTTCCTTACACCCACAAATAAGCGTACTCCTCACTCCTCATCAAGGAAACTTCTCTTTGCAACAGACAGAGACCACTACAGAAAATCACAACTAATCAAAATGCAGAGTTGTGGAGTCCATTCCCACTGGAGACTTCTATAAAATATAAAGCATCCGAGGCCCAGGGAACATTGTAGAAGTTAGGGCAGAAAGGCTGCAAGAGCTAGAGGATCAAGGAGTTTGTGCAAGGTTGTTTCTTCTAATAACATCAGAAGCCCCATAAAGTAGCACTAAAACAACTGCCTCAACATGAGCTGAACAAGGACAATAAAAATATACATGCCAAAGTGGAGGGGAAAAGCCCATGAGACCTCAACCCTATGCAAAGAATCACAGGCAATCAAGGAATGTTGAGAATGGAGAAATAGTTTTCCCTACAGAAGAGCATACTAACTGGTTACTTAATACCAAATTATGATCCCTGAAAAATATACATATAAATAGCATTATTCAGATTGATCAGGGTAATACTTATATATGTATATACACATGTAACAAAAATTTTAAAAATGATGTTGTGGAACATGGTGGACATATGGGATGACTTGAAAGGAGGAAAGGGGAGAAGTAAGCGTAATCTAAAAAATAAAATAAAAAAGTAGATGTTTGCATGTGTTTATTTGTGTGTGTGTGTGCATGTGTATGCGTGTGTGGGGGGGCACAGCATAGTACATTTATGGAGGTCATAACACAAATTGTTAGAGTTGATTCTTTCCTTCTACCATGGAGTTTCCAAGCACTGAACCCAAGCAGTCAGACTTAGCCGCAGAGCTTTTGTTCACTGAGTCATCTTACCCATTCTTATGCCAAATTTCATGACCTGATTACTATATAAATTTGCTGGGTTAATACAAGAGAAACGTCTAGGACTGTTCCTACCTTACAACGGGCTTTCTGTACATAACTGTGGCTGTGGCTACAGTGAGCACCAAAGGGCTAAAGGAATTCCCTAGAGGTTAAGCTGGTGTGGCCCTACATGGTAAAACAAGGAATGCTGAAACCCCTCCAAAGAATCAGAGACCTAGCCATGGTTTGGTTATTTGAAAGAGAATTTTTTTTTAAAAACTTGTGTGAGGGCAGCATAAAAAAAGTCCTTAGTTTATACCAAAGCAGATTCATAATTCTTTGTGTGTTTGCTGATGTCTGTGCATGTGTGTGCTTCTGTGTAAAGATTGGATGATAATTTGAGGAGCCATTCATCAGGAGAATATTTTTTTTTGTTTTGTCTATCTATCTATCTATCTATCTATCTATCTATCTATCTATCTATCT
>NW_026586173.1:7663461-7747648 GCF_907164565.1 Psammomys obesus
TCTATCTATCTATCTATCTATCTATCTATCTATCTATCTATCTATCTATCTATCTATCTATCTTTCTATTTTTAAGACATGATTTTACTTGGAGCTAGCTAACTAGACCAGTAGGGCTGGGCTCTGAACCCTAAGGCTCTGCTGCCACAGCACTCGCAGTACAAGTATATGCCACCATGCCCATATTGACATGGGCTCTGGTCTTCACACATTAGTCCTTCTGCTCTCAAGGCAAGCACTGTACTGACTGAACTGACTTCTGACCTAGATTCAGAATTCCTAAAATGAAATTTCTAACCTTAATTAAGCGTAAGGGTGGATTGACAATATGGTGACAATACGATTTAATAACAATAGTAATTAATATGTAAGTGTTTATAATTGATATCAAATATCTTTCAAAGAGCGTTCTATGTGACAAGTCATTATATCTTCAAATGGCTTGTTTGTCTGTTTCACTACGCTGGGGATCGAACTTCGGAGCGCACACGGGGAAGTGCTACCATTGAGCTGCCCGCAGTTCTTCAAACAGCTCCTTAAAGCATGTGTTCTGCGAGTGAAATATTACAGATGAGTACTATTACAGAGACACTGAGCACTTGTACCAGGATATGTGGAAGAGATGATACTGGAAAATTTCTGTACTGACTGCAGAGTTCTTTTGGGGGAGGGTGGAAAATAGCTAGGTGATATTCTTTTATCTGCTTCCAATTCCCAGTCCTTCCAATCAACATTTTCTACCTTCACAAGTCCTAGTTCCTTCCCTGAGTCAGGTGCCAGGCCAGACATGGAGGTTCATAGTCCTTACCCCCTACAGATGTAATCTCTACAGAAATAGTCCTACAAACTGAGGTTTATTCATGGCATTACTGTTCTACTTCCGCCAGGACAAAGCTCCTTTTTTTTTTTTTTTTTTAGCGGTGTTTAATAAAACATATGATGACATCATCTCCTCCCAACCTCATTCTTGCACCCTCAATCCCATCTGGACTTGGTTCCATCCTCCCCGAGTTAACCAGATGTTTCCCAAGTGATAACTTGCAAAAGATGCCAGAGCCCATTGCTGTGCTTCTCTACCTCACTATGGCATGCACAGTGATTGATCTAGGTCAATCACATGCAGTATTTTAACATCTAAATTAAATGGCAAACATGCCTAGAATCCATTACCTTCTCTATCCCTACTGAAATCAAACTAATGGGACGGATTTTTTTTTTTCCTTTTTAAGTATGGATGGAGCTTGAGCAAGCAAAAATGCCAATACATACTAAGACAACTCTGCTCTTGGGGATGGGGGGTGGAGGAGGGAAGGGGAGATGCTGGCTAAACATAGCCCAGAGGAACCCTGAATAGCCATGTTGATAAAAGCAATGTTTTCGTCTTGCCCAGTATCCTGGGAGAAAGGATGAGTCCCTTGACACCTTGACAACCACATTTAAACATTCATAACTCAATATATTCCTGTCATGATCCAATCTCACTGGGCCAGAGAGCGATTCCAAAATATATTTCATTTTATCAATTCCAGTTAAATTATTACATCAGAGGAAAAGAAATGTACCTTGGCTCATGTTACTGTGTCAGCTCAGCCCTGTTCAAGGAGACTGGTGTATAAGCAATGGTCGCTGTCTTCATGAGGCCTTGACACCTGCTCCCCTGGGCTTTTGCCCTTCTGAATCAGTACCAACATCCTGTAGATGTACCTGTGAACTCTGAGGATGATGCTCACACCATACTAACGGCACCCAGATTCATCCTGTCTGTACCCTGCGCAGCTCCTCCAGGGCTGGAGACACAGCCTACATTCTCATGCCATCTTAGCACGTAAATCAGCTGTCAGCTGCACACCCAAATATCTCCGTTCTCATGATTTTGTCAGATCATCACCACTAATAGGATGTTGAAATTCACAAATGCATCTATTTCCAGTAATAGGCCTATATACTGCCGTCTACCAGTTTGAAAAGAGAGAGGTTTATGCTGGGGACACGAATCTCACACGTCTCAAGAGGGCACCTGGCTTACTTCAATTGGGAGGTAATTTCCCCCTGGGACAGACTGCTGAGATCTCTAATACTGAAAGTTTAAATAGATCGGTAGCTGCGAAGCACAGCCAGTAACCTCAGAATTGCTCAGGAAATCACAGGATTTTAAAGCAACAAGAGAAAAAAAGCAGTTCTTTCTTCCCCATACTCCCCTTGGTCTGGGTTCCCTGTGGCTTTGTCTGGAAGTGCTGGGCCCTCCAACATGACAGGCATCTACAGAACCCAACAGCCATAGCAATTGGTTTTTCCCAAGCTTTCTTGTCCTCACAGGCAGCAGTGGGTCCAGTTTGTCCTGAAGGCAGACAAGGACTCAGTCTTTCCATCTCAGATGTCTGGAGGTCAGGAGCTAGCTCTGGAGTCACGTGATTGGGGTGTCTGGATTACCCTCTATCCCTGCCCTGGAAGTTGGAAGTAGGGTAAGACATCAGTGACTGACCTCAGTGGGCTGGAGACAGGTAGGCAGCACCCTCAGTGGTGATGTAAGCTTCTCAGGGGACCTTTATTCTTGGGACTACAGTGCTCCATCCTTCGTTGCAGTACAGTTGGCCCTTGGCTTTAGCCTGGGATTGGTTCCAAAACCTCATGGGCACCAAAACCCACAGATGCACAAGTCCCTCATATCTCAATATATGGTATTCACAGGTAGTCCATACACACCCTCCTGTCTACTTTAACTCATCTCCAAACACATTTTAAAGCCTACTGCTATGGAAGCACTATAGGAGTGCAGCATTACCAGATGATTAGGGAATACTGTCATGGAAGTCTAGATGTTTGTTACACATGTGGAGTTCTGCTTTGATTATTGCTTTTTATTGCTATTACCTTTTTGCTTTATAAAAATGTATTTTTATCATAAATATTTTTTCACACAGTATATTTTGATAATGGTTTTTCCCGCTCTCCTAACTCTTCTCATATCTCCTCACCTCCCCCACCCAACTCTACAACGTCTTTCTCCCTCTCTTTAGGAAACAAACAGGAAAAAAAGCAGACAAACCAGAACCTTAAAAAATAAAATAAGACCACAAGAAACACACATACAAACAAACCCCTTCAAAATACATTAGAAACCAAAACATAAAAGCAAAAGACCAGTAAGTAAAAAAATGCCCAGACAAAGCAATATGAGACAAAAGCTCTACAAAAATATTATTGAGTTCATTACATGTTGGCCTTCATTATGTGCTAGGCATTGGGCCTACCCTTATGTGTGGTTGATATACCCAGTAAGACCTTTGGAGAAAACTAGTTTTTCTTTTGCTTATGCCAACTGAAAGCCTTTTGGTTAGGGATGGAAATATCTGTTCACTTCCTCCTCTCAGCACTGAGAGCCTGTCTGGCTTGAACCTATGCAGTCAGACCCTGTACATTAGGCTATAGTCTGTGTGAGTCCTTATGTACATCAGCCCTGTTGTATCAACAAGACATTGTTTTCCTTGGTAGCATTCATGTCCTCTGGCTCTTTCAATCTCTCTGCCTCCTCATTTGCCTCTATCTCTGATCCCGGAGGAGAGCCATTTGATGAAAACATCCCATTTAGGACTGAGTGTCAAAAAAATCTCACACTCTCTGCACATGCTCCAGTTGTGGGTCTCAGTGTTAGTGCCCGTCTACCTCGAAGGAAGCTTTCGATGTTTTGTATAAGCTGCTGACTGAGTTCACAAATGTAGTATTTACAAAGAGAGAGAACTCAACTAGGGGGGCTGGAGAGATGGCTCATCAGTTAAGAGTAGTTAAGTGTGTAATTGTGAGGACCAGTGTTTAGATACCAGCATCCATTTAACAAAGAGGGTAACTGACATACAGCTGTAACTCCAGCTCCAAGGGATCAAATGCACGTATGTGTGTGATCACGTATGTTGTGCATGTGTATGTGCGTGTGTGCATGAGCATGCACACCTGCTTGCACAAATAAATAAGCAAACATATGGAAGAACTCTTATGAAGAAAATGAAAAGAGAGACTGAACTGACCCTGGAAAACCAGCATTACTGCAGTGGTACAAAGACATCAAATTATCTAATTGTTGTTCAATCCCTGACTTGTGGTTCCATACACACCTCTCATATAACAACTCAGTGTTTCACAAAAAGCTTGCAGGGCACTTATGATTTGGTTCCACTATCAGTGCAGCAAGTTTGACAGAGTAGGTCCAAAATCCCATTTGAAAGACAGAGACAGCCTGTGCAGCAGAGATCTGAGAGCTGGGGTTTGTCCACTTCAGGTTGGCAAGGGCCTCATAGTACTAGCTCTCAACCTGAAGGATGATCCCAGGCTACCTGCTTCTGCCTCTTTTTCACCACTGAACACCATCAGAGAAATAGCACTGTGAAGACAATTTTCAATGTCACACTAAGAATGCACTCAGATCCTGCCAAAGGCCAGCTTGCAAGCGAGCATTGCGTTGGTGTCCACCATGGCAGGTTTGCACAGAGCTCCCAAAACATGTGCTAGCAACTTTCGCCTCCCTTTCTTATTACAAGACCTGCTCACAGCCCCGTCTTGCTGCACACAGCCTCTTGAGAGTTTTTGGAAGCAGACTGGATCCCTGGGGGTCGGGAGTGGGGCTTCTCAGCAAGAGCCAGAAGAAAGCTCTTGAAAAGCTCTTGATTGCACTGCATATGTGAGGACTGTTTAAGGCTGTCCCTTTAAAATATTTCCCCACACCTGCCAGGCTGGGCCAGGAGAAACAGGCTCAAGAAAGGGACTTCAGTTTAAAGTGACAGCACTGACTTTAAACCTTGGGCACATCTGGGAAAATCTTCATCTGCTGCAGTCTCAATTTAAAACCAAAGGCTCACACTGGAACACTCTTGAAAGCTTTGGCACCTCATTCCCAGCCCTTCTCATCAGAAAGACTCCTGGGAGCCTGGAGGAGGCTTTCTCTTTACCCTGGAGCAGGTCAGTTCTGAAGCAGCCCAGGGCAGGCAAGTGAAAGCAAAGAACCCCTCCGAGGAGAGGCAAGCAGCCTTGTTTAATTGCTTGTCTTATATCAAATCGGTTAGCTGGTGGCCTAGAGCAAAGACAAAGTGTCCAGAATTCAATTAAAATTCATTTCCTTACTAAAGGGCAATTCTGATCCCAAAGCCCACATGTTGAACACAAGTTTTTAGCATCTCTTATGGAACCACCTGCTTATCTCACCCCTTCTAGTAGGCTTTCCCACTTCAGCTCAATCTTTAATATGTACAATTAGTTTGTTTTTTTTCTGTGTGGCTTGTATTATGTATACAGATACCAGAAGTGCCTGGCTGAGGCAGAATGCCTGAGTAACATCTGGATTCTAATGGCTATTTTACAAAAAAAAAAAAAAAAAAAAAAAAAAAAAAATCTTGCTGAGATATTTTTTTCTAGAGAGAACAGAGAAAATAAAAAAGGATTAATACATGGAATTAAAAAATAAAGGTTTTCTAATATATCTCATTATGTATTTCCATTCACTGGGCTCTCAAGGCCCAGCACTGTACCCCATGCACCCAGCTGTCTAGAGACATTTGCTGAATGGAGAAGTGAGTGAATTTCACACAAGTATTTAGGCTTGTGGGTAGTCTTCCGAAGGGTGGTACTGTGGGATGCTGAGAGCTTTCACCTAAAAAAGCAGGTGTTTCACAGACTTCCCCATGCTCAATCTTGCAGCACTCCCTCCCGAGAATGGATTCTATGAAGTTTTCCCATCTATGTAAAGCGAAGATGCCTCAGAAGAACAAACTCCCAGGAAGAAAGGCTTGAGTGGGCAGCACACTTCAGCACACAGAAACTTGGACCAGGCCGTTATTCTTCCATCTTCCTAACAGTCATTTTGTCTTCCTACAAACTTCCCTGTAGACCTGACCACATACTCCCCATAGTGGAGAGAGAGAGAGAGAGAGAGAGAGAGAGAGAGAGAGAGAGAGAGAGAATATTTAGGCTCTGTCAGCCATTCTCTGAGTTGGGTGCTCCATGCTACTCTCTTGATTTCGCACATCAATAAATCTGTCTTTTCTCGTTAGTCTATCAGTTGTCAGTTTGCTATTCTCTAACTATCAAAACATCAGAGAGTGGATGTTTTCACTCTCACAGATACCACTTTTAAACTTGAGTATTGAGGAAAACTCAACATGAGATGTGGGGGTAGAAAGGTGTAGCCTCTTTGGGCTAGTAGCACACAGAGTACCAAGTGATAGCCCCTCCTGAGATCATGCACTGGGGTCTACACCTGTATTATTACAGGATGGGCAGAGCAGGTTAGCGAGGTGCCAGACATCCAGGGAACTAGGGAACCATTAGTGGCTTCTCTTGCACCTCCCCTTCTTTTCCTCTCTACTTCCCTGAAGACTAGGAAGCTGGCGGACTGAGAAGGAGAAGCAAGGCTTTGAACATAACCAGAGTACGAGGCTTTCTCAGGGGACTTACCTCCAGCCTCCTCACCTTCAACCCTCCAGGTAACCAAATCGGCTTAGTTTGTGAGATTATTGCTGTCAGAACACATTTGACAGGCTCCTCACATTGTTAAAATGTTTGGCCGTTATGACTCAATTGAGGACTATGTGGCTCTGCTGGTCACAGCTTGTCCACTCCCTCTGAGCTCTCACTGGGTCACCTGCAGCCTGTTTCCTGAAGGATGAGCCCAGGAACCAAAGCTGTCTGTTCACCCAAAGTGCTGCATCTCTATGTTGCAGACACAGCTTGGCGGCTCTGGTGAGCTGGTGTCGATAGCCACACACTGTATCTGAAATGTGAGCAATTGGAGGTAAGGAAAGGAAAGGGAAAAGGAGATGCTTCTCGCAGCTTATGATGTAGATCCTTCTCTCCCACTGTCATAACCAGGGCATGTTACAGGAGATTTTCCACACATTTGCAAACAGACTTAATAATGAAGGCTTTCTGTCTCAATGTGTCAAGTTCCTGTTAGTTACACAAGAAGACACTATCAGGGCAGAGACACAATGTAATGCAGTCCAAGGTCATGAGCCCTTCCTTGTCTATTATATTTTACACCATCACTTTTCTCCAGACAGAGATGTCTTATAAGCTCCCACCTCAAAGGTGCTGAAGCATCGGTGAATAGACAGGGGCAAAATTCACTCTTCTTCGATAGAGCGTTGGCCATGAAACCTGGGATCTAATCCCTTTACATGCCAAAGCCATACAACCATTTAGATTCACTTTCAGAAGAGAACATAGGGGCTGACAACTACTCCAGATCATTTTAATTTTTCCTTGGTAAGTTGCAGGGAACAGTGACAACAAACATTCAGCTACAGTTCTAGAAAACTATTCTCCTTGTGGGAGTCTCACTCAGGTATCTCTCATTTCTCTGTGTCTCATTGCACTGAGCTCACTGTGAGGACGTCAAAAGCTTCCTAGCAATGTGCTTAGGGTAAAAGCAGCAGTGGAGACCTCAGCAGTTAGTCAGACCTACAGCCCCTTGGTTATAGGTTTGTGACCCCATGGCATACTTCAGTGTCCACTGTATCTGTGTTATGTGTTAAATAAAAGTCGTGACGTATGTAAAGGATATGCAAACAGAAATCCTCAGTGCTGCTTTTATTAAAAGAGAAGAAGGCTGTGTAGAAAGTAAGGGTGGAGGGGAAGGGAAGCAGGTAGGTACACAGCGCAACAGACTTCTGACCCTATTTGATTGCGTCCATCATGAACCATGAACTAGAGGCTAAGGAAGAAATCAAAGCCAATTCACTGTAGTTACTGGGTCTACTCAGAAGTTTAGAATCTCAGACTTTTTCATCATCTACAACTGTTTTTTGTTTGTTTGTTTGTTTGTTTTCTTTTCTTTTCCCCACAGCAAAAGGAGTAGCTGAGACAGTCCAGATATTTGACTGGACACCATCCCAGCAGCTACTTACATCCCTGCAGCTACTCTTTGCAAAAGGAAACTTGCAATGGTGATAGCTCCAGGCTTATTTCCCAATGAAAAGGGAGAAATGACTCTGATGAAAAGCAGAATGGTGCAGTAGAGAAAGAACTGGATCCCAGAGCAGAATTTCCTTTCAAATTACTTATGGGCTCCTAATGGAGGTGACAATGCCTTGAATCATTTCAGGTTACCTTCATCAGAAGTATAGCTTCCTTTTAGGCTTATTCTGAGATATTAGTGACTTGAGGGAACATGTATCCATTTGCAAACCATTCTATATGACATGAAATCATTCCGATTGTTAGACCTTGATCAGATGTGAAATGAATATCAGGTCAGAAATGAAAACTTCAGGTGGAGATCCCAAATAGAATAAGTAACACCAGTTCTTCCATTAATCCTATGAGGTAGCCCAGCATGAACTTGTGCATAGGGAGGCACACACCCACACATCAGTGGCTGGTGCTGAGGAGGCACAATGACATTGCTTTGATAGATTTGTTTGTCTGCTTACTAGATAGTTTGAGAAATCACAGTTTTCTACATAACCCAATCAGGAGAGAAAAGGTGGGAAAAAGAGACCCTTACCAAACAGGTATGAGTGTCATCAAGGGAATAAAATTGCTTCCTAATCAAATGCATCATTAAAAGTACAGACATTAGAGTCTGGTGCTGACAGCTTTATGAGCTAGGCATTTGCAGTTAATTAGGATATACGGCTTTTGTGGCTGGAACTGCACCAGAGAGGTTATTTGACTTCAACTAAATAACACCTGCTTCTACAGCCATGGCACCTGGGTCACGGGAAGTTTTACGGGTCTTCCTCCAACCTGGCCTTGCAGGTGATCATGGATACCACTTAACCTACAAATGTGGATCTTAGTTCACATAACAGCTGAATGTCTTTTCAACACAGTAACAGCAACTTTTATATGAATATATCTGCCCAAATGATGGACCCAAAAAGTCTGCTGAACTTCCAGCCTGGAAAAGGGCACATCTGCATTTCTTAGTTTCTGCTCCATTCCTTTTGACAGGAGGTGATGAAGATCAGAACACAACATCTCTAATATGACACTTTGGTCTCTTGCCTATTTTGAGCTGTAGGCAACTGGAAAATATCACGTGTAAGAAGGGGTTTCTGCTTTTCCCATTTCTATTTTTAATCAGGACACAAATTTCCTGTTTGAAAAATGCCCTCCCTGGACCAAGAAGAGGACAGGTTTTTTGTTGGTGGTAGTGTTTTTTGTTTGTTTTTTTTGTTTTTTGTTTTTTTTATATATCACAATACAGCAGATGAATATCAAGATGAATCTGTATAAGCCAAATTAAAAAAACAAAACAAAACAAAAACAAAAACAAACAAACAAAAAACACTTACGGTCTATTATTTTCTGTGGTATGTTTTCTAATCCCCTACAGCTTTTCTCTATCTCAAACTGTTTTTCCTTATCTTCACAATTGAATGTTGTTTATTTAAATGGTATGCGAAATTCCCATGTCTGAGTATTTTGTTGTTATTGTTGTTTTGAGGCAGTAGGCTCACTTTGTAATCCATGCTAGCCTTGAACTCTTACTATTCTAGACTCAACTGCCCAGGCCCTGAGATTACAGACATGTACTACCATGTCCAATGTCATGACCATTCAAGTCAATGCATTTGTAGGAGAGGAAGGCCATTTCCTTCTATGATGCCTGAACCCCTGTCACATAACAATGTTAATCCTAAATAAAATTCATGGGCTTTTCTTTTGATAATTCATCATTCCTCAGTGTAATTCTAACACCCTCTCAATGAGACTTAAGAAGGCTAAGGGTGCCTGCAGGTTCCTGCCTGCATGCTGAAGGCCTCAGGGAAACATCAGAAAGTCAATCTCTGAGTTTTCCCTTGTTCCAGGAGTGTTTGATAACTGGAAAAAGATTACAGAACTTAAAGACATTTAACCATGTAGAGTGTGGTAGAAGAGGAGTGACACAAAACTGATGCCCTTGACCGTAAGGACGCTTGGGCTAGGATTGTTGTCTTTTCTGCATTCTGATAGAAATATACAATGTTTCTCAAACCACACAGTTCTACCCACCAGTTCAATCGGCTGTAGAATCGCATCTCTAAGTGTGGCTACAAGGGTATTTCCAGAAAGGTTTAACTGAAGAAGCCACATCCACCTTGAATGTGGTTGGCTGGTGGAGCGTGGGAATCATGGAGTGAATACAAAGGAGAGAGGAAGCTGAGTAAGGGCATTCATTGCTCTTTGCTTTCTAAGTAAAGATGCAGTGGTCTCAACTTCCTGCCACCATGACTGTTTCACATGAGGGACTGTGCCTATAACCTGTGAGGAGAATAAACTCTCATTTCCTTCAGAAGCTTTCCTTGGGTGTTTTGTCACAGCAAGGAAAAAAAAAAAACAATAATAATGTTGTCCTGTAATCCCAGCACTCAAGGAGGCAGAAGGCAGATCTCTGTGAGATGGAGATCAGCCTGGTCTACTAAGAGAGTCTAAGACAGCCAAGGCTACACAGAGAAACCCTGCCTCGAAAAACCAAGAGAAAAAAAAATCCAAAAAATATTGCCCTAAACAGTTTGCATAGATACTCAACAACTCTCTGTATCACCCAAGGCAGGCCCACACTAACCAGTGAAAATAGGCCCTTTCTAAGGTGTTACCACGGCCTCTTGACATGGGAAGGCAGGAAGCACAGGGGGGTACCCACTGTAAATCCAGGAGGCACAGGGAAGGCCAGGAGGAGAACTTTGCTGTGAAAGCCCTCTGATCTTTGTCACCAAGGACTGTATGGCACTTCTACACCTCCCCTCCTTTCTGCTACAGACTGCAGTCACAGCAGTGGTACCCATTTGTCCTAGGTTTTTCCATACATTTGAGGTCACCTCTCATCCCTCATCTCCATATTAAATAGCATTATGCAACTTCTGTGCATCCTCCCTGGTTTTATCCTCTAAACTCCTTCGTCATCCTGGGATTTCTCCAAGCTATGTTTAAATACCACATTTGATTTGAGGAAATCTTTGAAATAGTCAGGAAGCATTCAGCCATTTCCCAGAACCACTGAGATGCAGCATCAGAGAAAGCTCGTTTCCCCAGCGCGGAGGGGCTATCGCCAGTCCAGAGGCACCACCAGGTACAAGCTTTCCACTAACGCTGTATTAACCACCACTGAGACATCTGTGGAGGTTGCTGGGTAATTGAATGACCAGCAGCAGATTCAGGGCTGTGCACCAAGATAAGCATAATCAAATTTCATGCTTCATGGGCTTCACGGCTTTAGCTGGCCACCTCGAGGGTCACAAAGAATTCCTGTCCCCACCCAACCACATTATCTTTTCCTACACATAGTTCTACATCCTGGATCAGTTGCATTTTGTGATTTGTTTTGTGTTTCTATAGAGTTCCTCCAGTGATGGACCCATTTGGGGCTGCCAGCCAGAAACTCAAGAAAGCTCTAGAAAAATGCATTCTTTTTCTTATCTATCCCTCTTCTGAGAGGTAGGTAATATCACAGAGGGACCAGGATAGGCATTTGTGTGGAAGAAGGGAATAAGAATACATGCAGAACAATAATATGCAAAGAAAGAGAAGAAGGTAGCAGACACATTCAATGCACATCCCAGGCAGAAGAAGTACTGTCTTCTCATAAACACACAGGCTGCACTGAGTCCATCATGGTGTAGTCAGGACCCACTGTGCTGAATTGTCTGAAAGAGCTGCCATGTAACGGAGCTCTCACCCAGAGCAGGCCTCAGTATTGCTCATGTGAACCTAACCTTAGTCAGACACAAACACACTTTAGGGCCAGGCTTGGTGGTTCACACTTGTAATCCCAGCACTCCATGAGCTGAGGCAGGAGGAATGCTGCAATGTAAAGGCCATCTCGGGCTATACAGAGAGCTACCAGTCAGAACTACACAGCAAGGCTCTGTGGACACATGGACACATCCACATATATGTGGAAAGGAACTGACTAGTCACAGCCTCAAGAGTGAAAGTGGGGTGTCCATACAGACAAATGCAACAACTCTCACTTCAAAAGTAATTGGAGAGAGTTTATTCTAGAGCCAAATTTGAGTGACGATGTAGAAACAAAGATTTGGGTTACCCTAAATTCCATGTTCAAACATTTAAACAATTTCATAAAGCTTTATAGCTGTACAGAACAAAGAAATCCACAAATCAAAGCATTTAAAAACCACATTAGTGAGTATATCAGAGAGGTGGTTACTGTAAGATTGAGGGGAGTTCCATAGGCATCACATGCTATCTGATAACATTCTTAGCTTTTGGGTCAGCTACTTGTCTATTCAGTCAATAGATTCTAAAGGTTTTTTATCTATTAGTCACAGAATGTTAGTTCTGACACACAGGTAGGCATGGAATGGCTTCAGAGGTTAAAGCAAGCCAGAAATAAGATAATTATTCTGTGGACCTGCAATATTCCAACCTGTCCATCCTACTGCAGTGCCAATCAATCAATCAGTCTCTGCGGACACATCTTTCTTCTTTCCAGGAAGTCCCGTTGACAGAGTGGAACAGGACGGACACAAAGGCACCCGTGGAAAGTCAGCTTTCTGATACTGTAATGCAACCCTGAGACCACCAGCTTAGAAAGAGGAAAGCTTTATTTTGCTGCACAGTTCCAGAGTTTTAGTCCATGATTAATGAGCTACATTGCTTTGGGACAGTATTGAAGGAGGGCATTATGAGAATTACTAGAGAATGTAATGAATACCTACAGAACTTATGTCCAGATGTGACAAAAGATAAAGACACCAGAATCCCACCATCCCCCTTAAGATTTAAGGGGTCTGGACCTAAGGTCCAGAAAACCTAAGACCTTCCATCTTAAAGATTCTATATCCTAAGAACATCACAGGCTGGGAACCAAACCTTAAACAGTTGGCCCTTTGGGGGATGGTCTTGATCTAAACACTAGCATTTTGGGTCTTTGTGTATCAGAAGATCTATGTTTTTCAGGAAGGGTCCCACTTCTCAAGTTGAGAAGCTTCATGGCTCCAGAGGTATCCAGAGGAGACATATGAACCACCTTACACTGTGGCTTGTTTTTTTTTTTTTTTCCTATTTCAAAAATATTTGCAGAGAAGGAACTAACTGGTAGTGCAAACACAATCTGAAAACCTTTAACTACAGGTGAGAGAGCTCCTAGCACTCTGTTGCTTGTAGGAGTAGGTTTTCACACAGTCGCTTAGGTGTTCTCTTGTATTCCTGTCATTAGATCACTTTTCCGCAGATATAGCAAAGATCCATTGGGCACCAGCAGAGACACTAACACATGCCAGTGGCTATCCTGGGAACAATAAAGTGAAAGAATATTTTGCATTTGCCTGGGTTAAATTGACACAGTGTCTGGGTGTCAAGGCATAAAAGTACCATTCTTGCCTGTGATGGGAAGTAAGGTGAATGAAGGCAGTGGGACAGATCTGATACAGTCAGCAGTCTACATCTTTGGAAGGAGTGAGTGTGCCAAGCTGGAAGTTGCATTACAGAGGCTGAATATGCTTAAGAACGGTCGGACAATGGAAAGTAATGCAACAGGCAAGCTAGAACTGCACAACAAGGAGAGATGTTTGTAGAAAGACCTGTCAGGCCCCAGACTCTTTGCACCTTTCTTGTCTTCAAACCAAGTGACACTTTAAGGGTTCCTTGGCTTGGTCATGAAGGTAAGTAAGCATAGTTAACAGATCATCTTGCCTGGGTCAAGGCAGAGGGAATTCATCTCTTGTTCTCACAGCCCACACCAAGCCAGGGGCAGAGACAGGCAGGAATGTGCTTGATGGCTGCAGCAGGTAAGGCAGTTGGGGTTCTCAAAACAAGCTCATCATCCAGTGTCAGCAGTGTAGGCTGCTCTATGCTGTTATGACTGCTTGCTTGGTGCTAGGCTCACTGGTTCTTTGCAGAAATAGCCCTATTCAATCTTCTAAATCAGCGATACAGGGACTAGGGGCATTCCCACATTGTAGGCAGGGAAACTGAGCTCCAGTGTTGACAGGTCACAATTGGATGTCAAATCTGGTTTGACTATAGGCTATGTTCTTGACCATAAACTATAGGCCACAGTCCAAGAATCCAAGGCCAAATATCCAGGCTTCCTGTCTCAAAAGTCTAGCTCTGTGCTACCCTACATGGTGGCCTCTCTCTATGTATGTCTGCTGGGCGTAAGATATGCAGTGATACAGTACCCTCAAAAGGCAAAATGATATTTTGGATAAACTTAGGTTAATAACTCTATTAAATAATAGTATCTCTGATATGTTGCATTAAATAAATATTTAAATCAATTTCATACATTTATTTTCACTTTTTAAAACTATGTCTATAAATTATTCAGAATCACATATGTGACTCTGTGTGGTCTAATCTTGTTGTGCTTCAATTTCCTGTCCCTTCCAAGGGGACAATGCAGGCTGTTTCCCTGGTGAATTGCACAGACTCTCAAGAAAACCAAAGCAGGCTAGTGAGAGGGCAAGTCTCTGTGCTTCCACATCATGGAGCAATGTGGCATTCAAGTCCAGCCTCTCATCAGAGGTTGGTCCTTGAGGAGGGAAAGGTAGTGTCCAGTGCTTATTAGTTAATACTTACAAAGTGCTTTGAAGATGAAATGCTAATAATAGTCAGTTGTACTTCTGGGAGCCTTTCATCAGGAGACTTCAAAGTCCCTGTCTCTAGCAGCATTATTTTTCCATTACTGTACCATTAATTGTGCCTCACCAGGGCACTGACTCATTACCTTCCTCATATCTGGCCAAAAGGAAGCTGAGTGGTTAGCAGGACAATGGTCCTGGAAGGGCAGGGAGGAAGAGTGAAATGATCTCTACATGCATTTCAGATCCCCAACGGTCAACTCTGAATGTCCAGGACTGCACACGTATCTAGGCAGGGAAGAGGCATCCAGCAAGAGGGACCTATAGATGATGGCTCAATATAAGTTTTCAATTAGGCATTCATAAAGAAGAGATAAATATTCAATAGCAAATATTCTTAAAATTGATTTTTTTCCCTGCTCCAGTTAGTTGTGCACAGTATAATATTGTACTATGATGTAGGGTGGCATTTGAGTCACAGATTCCCATATGCCTTATCATCCAAAAGGAAACAACTGGGCTCCACAGTATCCTGTATTCTTTTTGTATGTGGAGTTTTATGTGGTCACAACCCATTGCACCTTGTAAACTCTCATATGTATGTACACATAGTCAAAGCTTTATTATAAAATGGTTTTTATGTTAGATGATTTTGTCTAGCTAGGGCAATTTGCATGCCAATTATAAGCATCTTCAATGTAGGCAAGCTACAGTGTTTGCTGTTTGGTGGGTAAAAGTGTTATGAGTACATTCTTATTTTCTAACAGGAAATCAAAAAGGACTATTGGGTGGCAACCCCTCCTGAGCTCTTGCTCAGCAGGTGTTCTCCGGATGTCAGAACTGCCCATGCAGGAGGTAGCTGTCTTTCGTTTGAACTTTGAAGTAGATGTGACAGCACAGGCAAAGAAAAGTCACAGTGCTTAAGTGTGGGGTTCAGCTCAGTCCAGAACAACCCTGCGTTGGACCCCCACCAATTCCTGTAGTCTACAGCCAGTTGACACCAGGGAATGACATCTGATGCTGGGCTTAGTCAAGCATAGAGAATAAGACTACAGAAATAGAAAGGGGTGTGCCAAGAGCTGTGTTCCCTGCAGCCCACTGTCAGCCCAAGCCTCTGGTGCTTAGACCTTCAAGGCCTTGAGGACTGTTTCAGCCCAGGTCCACTCAGAGTGGCCACTACAGCAGAAGCCATACTGTCTACCCAACAACTGACAAAGAACAAAAAGTAGGTTGCCCTGCCAGGCACAGAGCCAAGTAGCAACATCTCCTGGGAGAAGAAATTCCTTTATGCTAATTTCAGCCACCAGGAAGTCAGACAGGGAGAGATGACACAGCTGGACTCCCCCACTGCTCAGGAAGAACTGTTGGAGATGCCTAATCTCTCTCACCAGTGAGAAAGAGGAGGGGGAAAGGAAAGTAGGGAGGGCTGAGGAACACAAAAGAGCACAGAATTACAAGCACTCCACCATCAGCAGGGGTTTTGTGTGTGTGTGTGTGTGTGTGTGTGTGTATGTGTGTGTGTGTATGCAAGGCTTTATAAAAAGGAATAAAACATGTCATTTCAGATTGGAGAAGTTGAACATTACTAATTAAGAAATTACTTAATTATGGAGAAGAAAATAAAATGAAGGTATTTTGCCCTTGAGGGGAAAAAAAATCTTTGATTTGCTAAATCAAGGAAATGATTAGATTCAAACATTAAATAATTGGAAGTGGCTCCAACAAAAGCATTAGAATGTGCAGGCTGCACAGGCCCCTAGAGGAGCCCAGCCATTTCCTCCAAAGACTCTCTGACTTGCTTCTTTCTGTAAATAAGTTTTGTCTAGAATAGACTGAACATGCCCACCCTTTTGGCATAGAGAAGGACAAGAACAGATTACTTGTATGCAGATCTGTGCATGATAACGGCATCTATCCATAATGTTTTATTCATCATCCCTCAACTATTTTTGCCTCTTGCCCACCCGGTGTGGTTATCCCAAAGCTTAATCGCTTTCCTCTTCCTATCCACAATTCTTCAACAGCAGCTGACACATCAGTCCCTGCGACAGGCACCGGGGTTACACTATGGTCTCCTTATTTTCTAATCAGACTCCATTCCACAGTTCAGATGTGTCCAGATCATAGATCAAACCAGGCAGTGACTGCTCAGCCAGGCCTCAACCCCAGACATAAAGCATCAGCTCAAAGCAGTCTCCTAAGAAGAAACATATGGAAGACTCTTTTGCATTCATTTTGCTGAACAATTGGTCTGGCTCCAAGATTCACCTCTCTATGGATAATTTCACTTTCCCAAACTAAACTCAGCCTTCCAGTCTCAGATATTCAATTTCTCCATTTTAATTTTTTTAAACATTTTATTTTATTTTTTATTTTTTTTCTTATCAGTTACATTTTATTAACTCTGTATCCCAGCCGTGTCCTGATCCCTCATTCCCTCCCAGTCCCTCCCTCCCTCCCTCATCTCCACCGTGCCCCTTGCCAAGTCCAATGATAGGGGGGACTTCCTCCCCATTCATCTGATCCTGTTTTATCAGGTATCTTCAGGACTGGCTGCAAAGCTCTCCTCTGTGGCCTAACAGGACTGCTCCTCCCTTGGGGGTTGGGGAGGCCAAAGAGCCAGTCATTGAGTTCCTGTTAGAAATAGTCCTTGTTCCCCTCACTATGGGAAACCAATTGGTTACTGAGCTACCACAGGCTACATCTGAGCAGAGGTTCTAGGTTACATTCATACATGGTCCTTGGTTGCATGTCTGTCTCAGAAAAGACCCTGTGCCCAGATATCTTTGGTCCTTGTGGAGCTCCTATCCTTTCCTCATCAGACTAACTCCCCTTCTTTCTTATGATTCCCTGTACTCTGCCAAAGGTTTGGTCATGAGTCTTTGCTTTGAAAACACTGCTAGTTAGAGTCTTTCAAATGTGCTCAGTAGACTCCTGTCATATGTTCAATGCGCATCCCATCTGTCTTTCTAAACGAAGATTGATAATCTTACCCCATGTCCGCTCTCTTGATTATCTTTTTTAGGTGTATAGATTTCATTATGTTTATCGTTTCTTATAGATTCCCTCAAATTCAGCAAGGCCAAAATGGTACGTTTATCTCCAGAGCCACTAGAATTCATGTCAAGGGCTGCAGATGTAACTCGGTGATTAAATGCCAGCCTCTTATTGTGTGTGAGGCCCCTGAATGGGTCCCTAATACAAGCAAACAAAGACAAAAATACCGAGAATGTTCCATGCTTTTCATTGTTTGTTCCATGGTGAAAGCCTGAGTCTGCTATGCCTTAGCACTGTGCTTGTCCTCTGTATGCCACCAGTCCCTAAGCAAACTGTGAACCCTTTATGTAAAGTGTGGAACCCTGTGCAGACTTAGCATATGCAGCTTCCAGGCCTCCTGCGCACATTAATCATGTTTGTGCTCACAGAAAGTTGAAGAAATAGGAAGATAAGATACCCTTTCCCCCACACACTTCTTTCTTAATAGAGGAGGAAATGAAGGTTCATGGTCACATGCACACTTGAGTATCTAAATTCTGAGAAGTCTTGATATCATTTCCCCAAGGAAAACTTCCCCGGGATGCTGGAGATGACTTTTCTGCCTCTTTTAATTCCTACAATGGCGCATATGCTCTTCATCATTACCAGGAGACTTTTAGATCTGTGAGGCCAGGAGCCATTCATTTTCACTCGCACATTTCTCCACAGTATATCTAGAAGATCAAAACCAGGCATTAACTTATTCCTCATAAATGAATGAATGCATGAGGGTATATGAGAGAGCATACATTCCTGAAGTCATACCAATAGCAAATGGTAGAGGCCAGAGACAAGAACGAAGCTTTCATCCTACTGTGTTCCTGACTAGTCTCCTTGACATAATATGAGATCAATTGTTTTGATGTACGGTTCATCATCATCATCTTAGTGAGTTCTGTGTTGCTATAGTAGAATATCTGGCACTGAGTACTATATAAAGAAGAGAGGCTTACTTGTTCATGATTGTGATAGTTGGAAGCTCCTAGCATCCAGATAATTGAGGTAGATATTAAAAAAAAAAGTGAACATAACCATGTGAGCAAGAGACAGCAGAAGAAAACAAGCATGCTGCAAAAGACCCCCTCACGTAGGAGTCCAAAGAAATCCTGTGCCAGAAGCCCTGACCAACTCCTTCTGAAGGACATAGGTTCTTATCTATAGAGTGACACTGTAACCTTCCAGCTTCTCCATTGGACTCCGCCCCTTCGCACTCGAGTGCCTAGACATTTTCCCATGTAGTTATATGATTTGAAATACTCTCAGTGCTGTTGTATTGGGAACTGAATCTCTAGCATATAAACTATGGGGGATGAACCAAATGCAACCTTTAGCAACCAATGCCACATCAGAAAACAAAATCATTCTTCCTTTGGTCCGAACTATATAATAGATACAATCAACACACACACACCTAACCAGCTCTCTCCTTGGCTACAGTCAAATTCTTGTAGTCAGAAGAACCAGGGCAAGTGGAATACAACTTTCTTCCTGGAGAGAAAACTTTCTCATGGAATAGGTTCTCCTTAATCCCAAAACAGCACTAGCAGCCCAGCGCCCTTTGGGAACATGCCTTTATTATTTGGGATTACCACTATGGTGGTCATCTGACATACAGGCACCCTTCCTGTCCCCAGTTTCTACACTGTCATGTAGTCATCACTCAATCTGTCCCCTTCACTACACCCTTTCAAATTCCATGTACACGGTGATCTCATTTCCATCTTCTCTAGTGTCCTAGGATGTCATCTGCTAGACCTTTCCCTGAAAGCTCTCTAGACCTATTCATCACACTTTGCAACTTGGAGTCAGCCATGCATTGTTTTCTTGGTCTTGATAAATGTTTGTGAGCCAAATAGCAGCTAAGGCATAAAATGTGGGTCTGTCTTGCTAATCCTCTCACTCCCCCAAAATAAATGATTGCATGTCTCTGCCAGGTAGAGCATCCTCATTCATGTTGTGTAGATGTGCCATTTCAACAAAGTGTAAAGCATGACTTCATTTCTAGACTATCACAGAGGCAACTTGGGCTCTGAGGAGCAGAATGAGATCCATGTATCCAAGAGTGTGACAAACCTGTGATGGGAAGCCGGGTGCCCGGACACACACTGGGAGATATATGTTAATGTGGTTGGGCTGCCGTAACAACACGTACAGGCTGAATTAGTTAGCAACACAGCCCCCCCACCACATTCCTAGTTTTAGAGGCAAAAAGTCAAAAACCCAGTTACGGCTGGACAAGTGGGGGCCTTTTTCTGAGGTCATTGTCACAGAGCTGCTATCTAGGTAGGCCTTCAAGTAGTCACTCTGTGAGTGTGTGAGTGTGCATTCCTGCAGAACTGAAGGATGTTATCACTCACAATTACCTCTAAACACACACACACACACACACACACACACACCTTTCCTCCAGGTCTCCCTCAGTGGTGGCATGTTTCCAAGCATGTGCCAGGACCCAGTTTCTATTTTCTACAGCAGAAAAAAAAATCTCTTCAAACCCTGTTTGCATTCAGAGGTACTAGGGTAATATAGGGCACTTGAAAAAGAGAGGAGGACACAGTTCAACCACAACAGTGCTGCATCTTGTGTAGCCCTTGACATACAACATACAAGTAAGTACTAGCTGGTTGAAGTGGAAAGGTAGCCTCTTGGTTTGGGAGAGAAAACATTGTGCCTGCTTTTGCTATTATTTTTCTTTTTTAGGTACTTGTTTTGGGCATTTTCTTGCCCATTTAAAAAAATAGGCACCAACATTTAAACACTGAAACAATTTCAAATCTAAAGAAATGATACACTTTGCAAAACTAAAAGTCACACAACAGTAAGTTGCATGGACAACCCAGAGCATTTTTTTTTTTATCTCTCCTGTACTTTTTAATTGGCTGACATCCAGCCCTGGCCTCTGTGCTGAGAAAATGTCAAGCTCAGTGGGCATCTGCTGCAGGCAGCTGCTTAGACCTGGGGGTCTTGCAAAGCTCTAGAACCCAGTGTCTCCTAAAATGTGCAATCCAGGACTCAACAAAGAAGCTGCACTTGAGCAGTTTTCTAGCACTGGTTGCAAGGCTGGGAGAATGTACAGCAGAAAACCCAACTCCAAGGAGAGATGACTAGACATGCTGTGGTTGTGCCTTGAATGGGGCATCTTCTGGGGTAGAGGGAAATTTACTGGACCCATATACTCGGCTCATTTGCCATTTTTACTTGCAGTTATTTTTGTCGCAATAACCAGCTGCAGAGTAACTTGGTCCAGGAAACAAGAGGTGAGAAGCATTTATCCTTCCTTCCAGGTGCAGTGGAGTGAAGAACTCCGACTTACTGCAAGTGTGTTCGCAGCAAGAAGACAAGGCCCAGCAGAGGAGTCCCGAAAGGAAAGGAAGAGGTAGATAATGCCAGAAAGCAGAGGAAGGGACACCCGGGCTCCAGGAAAGACAGAAAAGCCAGCTATTCACACAAGATTTGAAGTCTGTCTCAGTCTTCTCTCCTCCTTCCTTACTGGAACGGAAAGTTCTGCTAGGGTACTTGCAACCAAAATTCATCTGCTATGCTGTGAGTTCCACTAGAAGCAGATACTGAGACAGATGATGTAGGGACAATTGTTTATTTGGACATTAAAGAAAAACACCTGTGGCAACCAGAAAGGCAAAAACTACAAGCTGCTGCACCTTGATTCCATTATGGAGAAATCTCACAACTAACAGAGAGCTCACAGTTCAGAGTTACCCTGGTCCTCAGTGCTACCAAGTGGAGGCAAGTGGAGAACACACATAGCTTGGACAATTTAGAGAGCATCCAATGCTAGCCCTGATATCACTAAGCATTAATTTTACTGGGACCAAATGAACTATCTTAATAAGGTAGTGAGGAGTACAAACCTGAGCACATGGAGCCTAGGACAAGCACACTATACAGTCAATAGTCTGAGATACTTCAGTGGATAGAAAGACCATGGAGCCTGCTAGGTAGTAGGCAATTAGATTCTCCCTGCTCAGGGCTTTGTGTTCATGGTGTGGTCTTTGTGAGGAAGTAGAAAATCCCCAAATGCCCATTTCATTCATGATGTTATTTGATTAACTTTACAAAGAGTCTTTCCTTGTGGAAAAGGTGACCTTCTGAAAAGGGGGGGGGTCAGAACTTGAAGACACTCCTCGACTAGTTCTCCACAGTACACAACAGCGCACCTTTCCTCTCAGATGGTCTGAGCATGCTGCACTGCAGCGAAGGAACGAGTCACACTCTTTCAGATAATGCAGAATTCTTGACTGGTAACTCTTTGGAACTTCTATAGATATGCTGAAATCTTAGTGAGTCTCTATGCCATACACACAGGCCAACTATCAGGTAGAAGAAGAAAGTCAAAGCCTTCTGAAAAGTCAAAGACACCATTTTAGTATCCTTCTTTGGTTTCAAATATAAGAGGAATGCCTTTGAGCCACCAGCATGGCTAGAAGGTTCCAGGAAAGAAGAAGACACCTGGAGCATCACAATTAAAAAACCCTCCTGCGGACAATGGATCAGACTTTTCCCTGTACCTGCTATGGTTTGAACATGTGATGTTTCTCATGGCTTCAAGCGCAGAGCGCTTGGCAGCTGATAGGTAGCATTATTCTGTCAAGCACTAGAAATTTTAGGGCCTAGAAACGTTAGCTGGGAGAAGTAGAAGGGCATTTCTTTGAAGGTTAGACATTGTCCCCAGGCTTTTCTTCTCCCATGGCTTCTTATCCACCATGAGATGGGGAACATTTTTTGATAAATATGTCTACTGCTGTGGTGTTCTTCTCAATAACAGAGCCAAAAGACCATGGACTGTATCTTTTGGAATTCTGATCCAAGATATTCTTCCTCCCTTACATTGCTTTCTCAGGTGTTCCATCCTGGAGATACAAAGCTAATATACACAAGACCTCCCCCAGTGCACAGCAGTGACAGGACATGAATTAATTTTTTTGCTTCAAACAACTTTCAGTATTTGTTATTGGGAGAGGAAGCATGACAGTGCCATGGCATGGATGTGGAGGTCAGAAGACAACTTGGAGGAGTTGGTTCTCTCCTTCCATCATGTGGGTCCCTGGGGATCACACTCACACTGTTACTCTTGGCAACGAGCATCATTAGCCACCGAGGCATCTTCTGGATCTTCAGTAATTTTTAAAAGTAGGAACCTTGATGAGAATATAGCCCAATTATTTCAAAGTAGGGACACTACACAATTCAAATTCCATTCAGCATACTCCCATTCATTCTGACTATGTAGTGAATGTCATGCCCATTAGGCAATAGGGATGTGGAGCCTGTATACACATGGTCTTAGTGGAGGTCTAGAGAAAGACGCACCATTGGGGGAGGGGTGTTATAAAAATCACTAAAGCAGAAGTGTAGCCAGAGTTCCAGTGAAAAGCAATGAGAGTGGGGAACATATCACAGTATGGGAAAGTCTCCAGCACAACCATAATGAATGGTCTAAATTAGGAAGTAAGAGAATTTCCCAGCCAGAAAGCCGAGGGCACACGCTAACTGCATGAAATGGTGTGCAGAAGGAGGGAATCATGGGAGAAACTTTTCTGTGTTTTCCAGTAAGAAACTGAATAATCATATTTTGTAGCAGAAAGTAGATTCTAAGTGGCAAGTTTGGACACAGGGAGGCAAATTAAGGAACTATTTTTCCAAGCATGAAATTATAATGATAGTACCACCAGGGAAGGTCAAATTAAAAACCTATCAAGTAGGCAGGATAGGTACAGTTTAGTAATAGCAGTGGCAAAGGAGGGCAATTGGCTTCCATGCCTCTTGAGGGATGGCACTGCAAGCTATACCAGTAGCTATGATTTGGACTGCAGTAGAATGAAAACAGATGGGCATGAAGTGAGGACAGATAAGCCTGAAGCTTAGAAGGCACTATCTAAGAGCACAGCCCTGAAACAGGCTACGTAAGAATATCATTTAAAATAAGAAAAAGGGAGCTGGGCTTTGGACTGTAACCTGGTTTTGTGGGATTTGTTTAGAATTAAGCATGAGGCTCTGGCTCTTATCCCTAGAACAGAGCAGGATGTAGTGGTGGGAAGAGAGAAAGCATGAAAGAGAGAGAGAGAGAGAGAGAGAGAGAGAGACAGACAGACAGACAGAGAGAAAATAGAGAAAAAAAGATGAAAATAATATTCTGACAAACCATAGCAAGTCCCTTGTCCCCACCTCTGCCCTGCTCATTGCTTTGGAATTCAGGATATGCCAGAGCCACACTTGGAGTTCATTTCATATAGGTGCCAGGTTCTTGTACACAGACCCTCATGCAGATCCACGTTTCCAACCCAGAAGATAGATTCATGTGGCTGTCTGAAGATTTGTAAGTTCAAGATCAGATGACTGTATCTGGTGAGTAGGGACTCTCCACATATAGGGACACACCGAGAGGGACATATACAGGGGAATAAGCTACAATGGCTCTTATAATTGACATTCTTGAGACATCATTAGCCAACAAAGAGAGCACACATTCTTGGAGTAGTAGTTCTTTGGCTTATTCATCTTCTCTCATTCCCAACAGGGATTACATTGCAACATGGGTTTGAGCAGGAGACATTCCAACCAATACTGTGAAGAGATGTGTGAAGCTTGAAAAGGAACAGTACAAACTCAAATAGTCAATTAGAGAAAGCCCATGAAATGTTGATGGGTCAGCTAGCCTAAAGCCATAAATGAAATGGCTACGTATTGTAGTTCATTTCTTAGCACAAATGCTGAGAGGAGAGAAGTCATGAACGGTTATTGAGAATATACTATATGTACTTGTGAAAGAACAAGGTGGTGGGTGAAATAAGATAGACATCAAAGTTAACTGATACCCAGAGAAAGGAGGGTGATGGTGTTTCAGAATGGTAGAAGACAAAGAGCCAGAGAAAAGGAGAATAGAAGCATCAGGGAGCAGAGTTGAAACAAGTGGAGGAATTTAAAAGTATAACAGGAGGATGAACTTCCAAAAGGGAGCAATGGTGAAAGAAGCCATGAGGTTCGTATGTGACATGTGTGGTCCCATGTGTGTTAAGAAACTTTCAGAAACCATCAACACTGCAGAGCTGGTTGGACACAGACCAATCATTTCTTCTAGTTGTGCTGTACTACCTAAAAGCTGTGCAGCCAAAACTATAAACTATCCAAGGAATAACAACCAGCCTGTCTATCCTGAACTTGGGACAGAAAGACCTTGAGAAGCCCTCTGCTAATAGAAGGGTGGAGAGAACCAAGGTGAAGGCAGAGGAGGGAAGGAATGCTGGCAATACCAGCACCCAGTTCTGATCTCCCTGACAGTTCATATATTTAAACTTCACCTTCCAGATCTGTCAATTCACTCTCAACTCGCTCAGAAGATGTGATTGGAACAAGACAGCTGCATGGTAATCCCACCATCATTAAGCAGCTCTAGAGCTGTGCAGAATGTCAAAGCACTTTACGATTGCATTTATAAATTTCCCACATAACAAGGCCAGGCAGTCCAACAGTCTGAGCAAGACTTGTCAGGAGTGTAATGAAGACAGAAGTAGAGAAATGGATAACAAGTAAATCCAGATTATAGCTTAGCTAAGGAGAAGCCATGCAGCTCAGGGTAAATGCCACATAACACAGAGATCCAAACTTCCTGTCAGATACATGGAGGAAACCACATCACTGTCTTTTCTTTATTGTATGCACTAGGTGGTCAAGAACATAATAAAAACACCCCATGATACCCAAGGTCCCTCCTGGATAATAAAGACATATTTTTCATTTTGAAAAACTTTAAAAAAGCATTCTACTTCTATTTTATTCCTTCTTCTATATTTCTATTATAATCCAACAGGCAGTTTATTATTAAAGAAAGAAGTTACAAGAGAAGGAACCTTTAAAATTATGAACAATATTGTGTACCATTCTATATCTGCCAAATTATAAATCCAGAATTTAGGCAAAATAAAGAAAGAAGAAAGAAAGAGAGGAGTGGAGGAAATGAGCTAAAACAGATGGGCAGAAAGGGGAGGGTAAGGAGTTAGGAAGAAGAGGGGAGGGAAGGTGACAAAGAGGAAGCAGAGAAGAATGAAGAGAAAAGCAAGGAGGAAGGAAAGAAGAGGGAGGGAGGGAGACAAGGAAAAAAAGGTATAAGGGAAAAATCAAACAAATTTCTCTTGGAAAACTCCATTTTTAACAAGTGAACCATGACAGTAATTCAGGAGAGTGGGGACAGCATAGCATCCTAATCTTAGCTCTATTAGATTGAAAGAATGTAGTGTTTACCAAGAACCAAATCAGCAAGATTTCCTTAATTAGACATTTTCAAGCTCATAAAGAAGGCACCTGAAGACAGACAACATTCCCAAAGAGCAAAGGAAGAGCCACACTGACAGCTCTGTGATTCCTAGACTGTCATTAGCAAGCAACCTCCAGAACGCCAAGCATTTGCCTGTGCTACAGACCCTCCCTTCCCACTTCCTGCTTCCATCCACCTGCATCAAGCACCACAGCATGTAGGAGGACAGCCTTCGGCAACTCACCAGCAGGGGCTGAAAGCCTGTGTGCTCTCGGAATAGAAGATGCACCTGGGAAATCAGAGATGCCTTTCTGTTTAGAGTAAATGCCCCAGAGGAGGAGGCTCTAGTGACCCTACCACACTTATGGAGGAAAGTCTATATCCATATGCTTAGTGATGAAAGACTATAGAAAAAAAAATAAATTCCTTCACTAAGGCAAAAATCTTCAAGGGTTCTTAATAAAACATGGTTCACAAGAGTCAGCTACAACAGAAGACTCTTTGTAGAGATTTATTTTAGATGTTCTGAATTTGAACATGAACCATGTTACAGACCAGATAAAGGGCTGCATGACAGAACTGTCCCAGCATTCCAAACAAGCAGATAGCTGTAGAAACAGAAATGAAGCTGCTTATGTATTCTCCACAGTAGACAACATAGAACTTGAATCCTAGAGATAAAAGGAAGCACATGTCCTCTCTCCACAAGAGGCAAACTGACAAAGAAAATCTCCAGACATGGTATCCAGCATTGTGCTTTCTCTATACCCTCTGCTCTTCAAGTGTCTAGTAAAAGCAGACCCATGTCAGTATGTTTGGCAGACCTGGCAGAAAATTCTTGAAAAGTTTGGGCACAGGGAAGGATGCTATTGTCAGAATCATAATTTTTCAGAAAAAGCCAACATTAAGGGTTATTTTTTTAAAGCTACATCTCTAAGAATCTGAATTCATTTGACATCTACAGATGCTAAGCAATTAGTCTACTGAGCCATCCTTACTATGAAAGGTGATAACTGTCTGCCTATCCTGCAAGTAGTTAAATACCTCTTGGTTGTCTAGAAAGGAGAGCATGGAAGGCATGTGACTTAGTCCCTCTTGCTAGAGGAGAATTTCTAACACTGGGCAAGTTATAAAGAGAGGACTGGGAAAGTGGTTTAAATGCTTGTGATGCAAGCATGGGAACTGTCTCATCCACCCTCAGAACCTATGTAACGCCTGGCGGGGCGACCTCCATATAATTTTTAATGCTTGGAATGCAGAGATGAGATTCCTGGAGCAAGTTGGCTAGCCAAACTAAACACATACTGGCCAGCTCTGAGTTCAGTTAAGAAACTGCCTTCATACTTAAAGCAATCCCACTAAAATCAGGGAAAAGACAAGGCTGCCCAATCTCTCCATATCCCTTCAATATAGTGCTGGAAGTCTTTGCTAGAGCAATAAGACAGTTGAAGGAGATCAAGGGGATACAGATTGGAAAAGAAGAAGTCAAATTATCACTATTTGCAGATGATATGAGAGTATACATGAGTGACCCCAAAAACTCTACCAGGGAACTCCTACAGCTGATAAACACCTTCAGCAAAGAGGCAGATACAAAATTAACTCAAAAAAAAAATCAGTAGCCCTCCTGTATACAAAAGACAAAAGGGCTGAGAAAGAAATTAGGGAAACAACACCCTTCACAATAGCCACAAATGACATAAAGTACCTTGGTGTAACCCTAACCAAGCAAGTCAGACTTGTATGAAAAAAATTTCAAGTCTCTGAAGAAAGAATTAGAAGAAGATATGAGAAGATGGAAAGATCTCCCATGCTCATGGCTTGGCAGGATTAACATAGTAAAAATGGCCATCTTACCAAAAGCAATCTACAGATTTAATGCAATTCCCATCAAATTGCCAACACAATTCTTTACAGACCTGGAAAGAAAAATTCTCAACTTCATATGGAATAACAAGAAACCGAGAATTGCTAAAACAATCCTCTACAATAAAAGATCTTCTGGAGGTATCTCCATCCCTGATCTCAAGCTGTACTATAGAGCAACAGTTATAAAAACTGCATGGTACTGGCATAGAAACAGAATGGTGGATCAATGGAACTGAACAGAAGACCCAGAAATAAACCCACACACTTACATTTTTGACAAAGATGCTAAAACCATACAATGGAAAAAAGATAGCATCTTCAACAAATGGTGCTGGTCCAACTGGATGTCTACATGCAGAAAAATGAAAATAGAGCCATATTTATCACCCTGCATAAAACTGAAATCCAAGTGGATCAAAGACCTCAACATAAAACCAGACACATTAAATCAGCTAGAAAAAAAGTGGGGAATACCCTAGAACTCATTGGTACAGGAGAAAACTTCCTGAACAGAACACCAACAGCACAAGCTCTAAGAGCAACAATCAATAAATGGGACTTCATGAAATTGAAAAGCTTCTGTAAAGCAAAGGATACTGTCATCAAAACAAAGTAACTGCCTACAGATTGGGAAGGAATCTTCACCAACCCTTTATCTGACAGAGGACTCATATCCAGTATATATAAAGAACTAAAGAAGCTGAAAAGCAGCAAACCAAGTAATCCACTTAAAAAATGGGGAACAGAGCTAAACAGAGAACTTCTGTAGAGGAATATCGAATGGCAGAGAAGCATTTAAAGAAATGCTCAACCTCATTAGCCATTAGGGAAATGCAAATCAAAACAACCCTGAGATTTCACCTTACACCCATCAGAATGGCCAAGGTGAAAAACTAAAGTGACAACACATGCTGTAGAGGTTGTGGAGAAAGGGGAACCCTCCTCCACTGCTGGTGGGAATGTAAACTTGTACAACCACTCTGGAAATCTATCTGGCGCTTTCTCAGACAACTAGGAATAGTGCTTCCTCAAGATCCAGCCATACCACTCCTAGGCATATATCCAAAAGAGGCACAAGTACACAAAAAGGACATTTGCTCAACCATGTTTGTAGCTGCTTTATTTGTAATAGCCAGAAACTGGAAATAGCCCAGATGCCCCTCAACTGAAGAATGGATGCAGAAATTGTGGTACATCTATACAATGGAGTATTACTCAACAATGAAAAATAAGGAAATCATGAAATTTGCAGGTAAATGGTGGGACCTGGAAAGGATCATCCTGAGTGAGTTGTCCCAGAAGCAAAAAGACACACACGGTATATACTCACTCATATAAACATACAACATAGGATAAACCCACTAAAATCGGTACATCTAAACAAACTAAGCAAAAGAGAGGACCCTAACTAAAACATTCAATCCCCATCCTGAAAGGCAAAGAGGATGGACATCAGAAGAAGAAGAAGAAAATAGGAAACAACCTAGGAACCTGCCACAGAGGGCCTCTGAAAGCCTCTGCCCTGCAGACTATCAAAACAGATGCTGAGCCTGATGGCCAACTGGCAGGCAGAGTGAATGGAATTTTATGTAAGAAGTGGGAAATAGTAAGATCTGGAGAGGACAGGAACTCCATAAGGAGAGCAACAGAACAAGAAAATTTGAATACAGGGAACTTCCCAAAGACTCATACTCCAACCAAGGACTATTCATGGAGATAACCTAGAACCCCTGCACAGATGTAGCCCATGGCAGTTTAGTGTCCAAGTGGCTTACATAATGATGGGAAGAGGGACTGCCTCTGACATAAACTGATTGGCCTGCTCTTTGATCACCTCCCCCTGAGGGGGGAGCAGCCTTACCAGGCCACAGAAGAAGGCAATGCAGCCATTCCTGATGTGATCTGATAGACTAAGATCAGAAGGAAGGAGATGAGGACCTCCCCTATCAGTGGATGTGGGGAGGAGTATACATGAAGAAAGGGGAGGTAGGGTAGGATTGGGAGGGAGGAGGGATAGGCTTATGGGGGGATACAAAATGAATAAAGTGTAATTAAAATAATAATTAAAAAAAGAAAAAAAAAGAAACTGCCTTCATGAATAAGGTGGAAAGCAATGGATGAGCACTTGAAGTCAACCCTCAACTGAAGCATTGAAGTCAGCCTTGGGTTCACACATCCACACACACAAACACACACATGCACACAGAAGGAGGGCATGGTGGATGCACACATACACCCTAGACACATACATATGAGGGGAAAATCATATTTTAAAAACGTCTATTTAGGTCACAATTTGATGAGATCAGTGTGTTCGGGGTGATATGGTTGTAGACCAGGTTACATCTAGAAATTGCAAGCCCAACACTGGTTGGACACACCGATTAGTTTGTGATGAGGGCCTATGGATGCCATTTAACATGGCAGATGAGATCACTTGCAAGAGGAATGAGCAGCGTATATGGAAGAAACAGTCAAGGGAATGGCTATGATTGATTATCACAAGCAGCAGCGGTGTCCACGGAGGGTATGCATTCCATCAGGGAAAGTATGGGTCTCTCCTAAAGCCCTAAGTACTCTGTTTAAAGACTCTGCCAATTCATTTTTGCTACGCCCTGGAATCAAACTTCACCAGGACTTTTGATAGGAACAAACCACACTCAAACAATATTATGGGACAAAAGCTGGTAGTATTAGAGTCTGAACTTTTCCGACTATCTAGAGACTTGAGTCCTCTGGATCACAGACACTCTGTGAGCAGTGCTAGACCAGCTTCACAGCTGCTGTGCTTACAGATATCTAGCCCTAGGTCACAGGGGAAAGGGCAGTAAGCAGAAATGGAAGGTAGCTTACCCATTAGAGTCCTTGCTTCAGTGGGGATTTCATTAAAAATAAATCCTATGGGGTTCAAGCAAGATTAATCTATTAAGACATCAAAATTAATTCCTAATGGAAATTTCTAAAATACACACATAGTCTCTGCATACATATTTTCTGTTAACATGGGAGAGGCAAGTTGGGTCAGAAATATAAATAGGTAGCATAGTGCAATCTCCAGGAAATTTCTCATAATATTTAATATTAACATTTCATCCAGCTTAGGTATCATCTAATTATGGGGTTGATGAAGCTTCCAGCAAAGTATGCAGACTGCAGAATCACATTTGCCTTTCCTTATAAAGCTTATATTTGGTTTACTTTCAAATTTGTGAGCACTGGACATTCTTATAAATAAAGACATCACCCGTCAATAACTGAAGTCACCCAGTGAGGTGTGGTAGTCCTGAGCTGGAGCTGGGAAGCCTCTAAAAGTCGTGTTTCCGATTAACGCTCTCATGGGTGTCAGTAACCTCTCATGTGCTTTCAGTTCTAGCTGACTACGGCCAGGGTTTCTAAGAGTATCACCTGCTGGTCCATGCTTCCTGAAACCTCTATACCTGTTCTTGTCAATCCCCAGAACTCCGAGTCTGTGTGCATCTGTCCCACAGCCTCTTCTTCTTCCTTTTATATCCCATTTTCTTTCCTTAACAGAGGAACATGAAGGGGAAGAGTGACTGGCTTCCTAATGAGGCACAACAAAATACACCATTCATATGAACCTCAGATTCTACAGAGTGTTCCCTCCTAGCAGGCTTTAGAGTCAGAACTGCACTAATAAGAATAGAAATGCTGATGTGATTAATGATGACAATGATAAGTGTTCTTTGGGGTCCCTCCATTTGCTTAATACAGAGCACATTACAACCAATTCCATCTCACAGAGTGTTTGGAGTTTACCTGTGGAGCAATTGATGATATTAAGATCATACAAAAGGATTTTGGGTAACATGTACAGGAATGTGGATTTTGTGTTCTAAGCATTGGTGGATCTTCAAAGGGGAGATGATTTCTAACAACAGCTTTGGTGGCAGTTTGTAAATGGAGTGGGCAAAAGGCTAGACATTGTCTGTGATGATACTATGGGCCAAAGATGAGGAAGCAAGACAGCCTGAGCTAGGACATCCATGTAGCCAGGAACTTAAAAGAGTGGAAGACGAAGCAATGGCCTATGTCATCATTCAGTGTATATGCTAGAGGCATCCAGAAGTTGTAGGGGCCACATTAGGGAAGTGTCCTGGGGCCAGAAGAATCTCCCATTGTAGCTCAAAGGCCCCAAGGGAGTGCCATGAAAAAAGTAGGCTTGACAAGCCCATTAAATATAGTTCTGAGATTAAAAAAAAAAAAAAAAAAAAAGAAAAGAAAGAAAGAAACAGGCACACAGACAGGAGGATTGGCAGGAAAGCCAAATTAAGCATCCACCTTGATTCAAAGACACGTTGGATTTTTTTTTTTTTTATAATTCACAGTTAAAATAGGAGGAAATGAAGATGTAAGTTTTAAGTATAATCTAATACCCATCTAATTAGGGTAATAAAATACAAGGAGCTGCTGTGCCATCAGATCACTAATGAACTCAGCCCCTCCGCTTCCTGCCAACTCACTTTCCTACAGAAACACCCATGACCAGCAGGGGTTGCCAGGTAGACATGACCTGCACTTTAACTCTCAAGTAGGAATATTGCCTTAGACAATAAGGTCTTAGGGCAGTGTTTCTGAACCTGTGGGTCACAATTCCTTTGGGCGTCAAGGATCCTTTCATAAGGGTCGCATATCAGATATTTACATTATGATTCCTTCATAACAGTAGCAAAAATACAATTATGAAGTAGCAACAGAACAACTTTATGGTTGGGGGTCACCACAATATGAGGGGCTGTATTAAAGGGTTGCAGCATGAAGAAGGTTGAGAACTACTTGTCTTAGGGAGTTCCATGGTGCACATGGGGGAAACTGTTTTAGGTTCTGAGTCTTGCAAAGATGTGGGCATCTCCCGGCAGCATTCCTTGGGTTTGTCTGTTGTCTGTTGCAGCTTTTCAGGCCCCCTCCCACCTTTGACCTGAAATTGGAACAACAACAACAACAACAAAATAGCACCATTTTAAAGAAGAGGATTGTCATTAAAGATTAAAACTTCATTATAAAGCAAAAAAAAAAAAAAAAGAGAGAGAGATTTGGAAACAAACAAACAAACAAAAAACACAAAGAAGCCAGACAATAGGCAAAGCCAAGCAAACAGCAATATTACTACTAATACTAATAATAATTAATAACTAACAATAATAATGAATCTTATTAATTAAAAGAAATGATTAATGAACCCCACAAGGGCGTGTTCATAGGAAACACAAATGTCAAGTGTTTTTATTCACATGTTCTAGCCATAGAAAAGCAGGAATCAAACCTCTTTCACTTCACATATTTTTAAGTAAGCGGTCAGTAGTACATGTATACTTGGCAGAAGAAAGCCTATGTGTTTACTGGATATTTTTTCTTTTTTTCCCCCCATTTATTTATATATTTAATCACTTTACAGCCTAATGCCAGCTCCCTCCCTCCCTCTTCTTCTCCCAGTCCTACTATAATGCTTTTCCTGCTTCTTCCTCTCTTTCTCCTCAGAGAAGTGGAGACCTCCAAGGGGGGCCAACCCACCCTGGCACCTCAAAGTCACAAGAATAAGCACAACCTCTTCCACCAAGGCAAGACAAGGGAGCACAGCTAGGGGAAAGGGATCCAAAGGCAGGCAACAGAGTCAGAGACAGCCCCTGCTCCTATTGTTAGGGGACCCACATGAGGACAAAGCTGTACATCTGCTACATAAATGTAGGGTGTCTAGGTCCATCCTCTTTGGTTGGTGGTTCAGTCTCTATGAGCCTCCATGAGCCCAAGTTAATTTACTCTGTAGGTCTTCATGTGGTATCCTTGACCCCTCCAGGTCCTTCAATCCTTCCTCCTATTCTTCAACAAAACTCCCCCAAGCTTGGCTTATTATTTGCCTGTGGGTCTTTGCATCTGTTTCCATCAGCCCATCAGCAGCTGGATGAAACCTCTCAGAAGGCAGTTATTCTAGGCTTTTATCTGCAAGCACAACAAAGTAACATTAATAGTATCAGGTTGGCTCCCTCCCATGGGTGGGTCTGAAGTTGGGCCAGTCATTGGTTTGCCATTCCTTCAATCTCTGCTCCATCTTTATCCCTACACTTTTGTGTGGGTGAAATAAATTTTGGGTCAGAGATTTTATGGGTAGGTTGGTGTCCCCTTTCCTCCATTGGAAGTCCCACCTGGCTACAGGACGTGAGGCTCCATATCCTCCAGTCACCCTCATTGTCTCCTGGAATCCTCCCCTGTCCCAGAGATGCTCCCACCCCCCACTGTTTTCTGTTCTCTCTCCTGGTCCCGCCTTTTCTACCCTCACCCCACACAGTTCCCTCTTTCCATTTACTTTGAATGCCTATTTTCTTTCTCCTTCTAAGTAAGACTTAAGCATCCTCCCTTGGGCCCTCCTTGGCTTCTTTGGGTCTGAGGATTGTAGCATGATTATCCTGTACTTTATAGTTCCACTTATAAGTGAGTACATACCATGCATGTCTTTCTGGGTCTGGGTTACCTCACTCAGGTTAATATTTTTCTAGTTCCATCCATTTGCCTGAAAATTGCATGCTGCCTTTGTTTTTAATAGCTGATTCGTATTCCATTGTGAAAATGTACCACATTTTCTTCATCCATTCTTCAGTTGAGGGACAGCACATGCTGTCAAGGATGTAGAGCAAGAAGAACACTCCTCTACTGCTGGTGGGAAAGCAAACTTGTACAACTAATGTGGAAATCAATCTGGAGGTATCTCAGAAAATTGAGAATAGATCTGCCTCATATATCTAAAAGATGCTCCATCATACAACAAGAATACTTGCTCAACTATATTCATAACAGCTTTAGTTGTAATAGCCAGAAACTGGAAACAACCCAGATGTCTCTCAAGCAAAGAATGGATAAAGAAAATGTGGTACATGTTTTCAGATGGGATTTTATATACTTTTGTCTGTATGTTTCTTATCTTCTTCAATAATGCTGATAGAAATTCTTCCATTGTTTCTGTCTTCATTTGATTTCACTATTTTTAAAGGCTATGATATTCTACAATGTAAGTATAACTTATTCTACAATTACTTATTAAAAGCCATTTCCTAACCAAACTGACCAAGATTATAACTATTTCATCAATATACACTGTTACATATTATGATTCGATTGTGTGGTGTACCTGCTAAGGCATTACAAGTTTGAAATTATTGGAACCATCCTAATATTAGACACAATTTCAGTTGCAATACTGTTTCTGAATGCAGCCATGAAGTACAGTGACAGAGAAAACAAACCCAAGATTAGGTGCTTGGGGTCATTCTGGCTTTGCCACCAAAAAACAGCATGTTTAAACTCTGTTCCAGTTTCCTTATCAGGAGCATTAAGCTAGGTAATAATATCTTTCTCAATAGGACCTTCTACAGTGACTATTTGAGTTCATATACGTAACTGTGGAACTTTTGTATGATTGTATGAATGTAGTGGTTATGCACTGTAATAAAGCTTCATTCATCTTTAGAAAAAGACAGCTGAGGTTATCATGAAAGGTCATTTAAAATCTTTGTCTTGCCTTGTATACATCTCTCTCTGGGTGTGGGCAGGCATAGCCAGAACACAAAGGGTCTCTTTGTTATTCGTTTATATTTCACTGCTTACCACAGAGCAAGAGATAGGAGCTGAGTACCAACCATCAAATCCATAATACAATCTAAAATTTTTGACTACCGGCATGACAACACATGTGGAAATTTTCACATTTGATCTCATATAATGGGTCACAGCAAAATGTAGTTACAATAAAAATACTATATAAATTTGCCTTGCATAGTATCAGTAAATTTTGTGTTTAGACATAGGATCCATTCCTAGGATATCTCATTATATACATCCAAACACTCAAAAATATGAAAAATCTCAGCTCTAAAAAACTCTTGGCCACAAACATTTCAGATATATAATGTCCAACCAGTACTTTGGATTTTTTTCCACTAATGGCATTAATTAAAATCCCCTTGGTGATAACAGTATTTTAAAATAACCAGCTTTCATTTTTTAATATTGTAAACATAACAACATAGGTTACATGAAAATAGGACAAAAGGATAAAATTTTGAGAACAATTAACATTTTGTATTGTTATGTACTGTATCAATTCTTTTTTGTATCAATTCTTAAGACATTTGCTATGAAAATTTTCTCTTAATAAATTATTTTATTTAATCTCAAAACCTCCAAATTTTATGCTGTGAAGGCTGGTCAATCATCTCTCCAAGAACAACAACAACGACAACAAAAAGCCATGATTTGGGGTATTTGTAGATTTTTGTGAGGTAAATATTTCCATCAGGTCCAATTTCAAGTTGAAAAGAGTTTAGTTATCCTATGAAATTCCTGAATATTTGACTAGTAACTCTTGGAACTCATCAAAGATTTCATTTAATAAATTGGAAAATCCAAGTAGGAAAACAGCATTTAAATTTCTGTTCTGGTTTGTCACATGTTTATCTTTGGTGGCCCACCCCCTCAAAACTCTGTGCGGCTAAGGTCCAAGTGTTTAGCAGGGAATGAGGTTCCCAGAAGAAAAAGCAGTTCTCTGGGTCACATTAGCGGTGGGACACTTTTCATTCTACTTGGTGCTCTCAGATAGTTCTGGCTTCATGCAGCCTATCTCCTTTGTGGTTGGAGTTGTGTGGCATCACAACCAGTTCCTTCTGACCTGTGTCACCTGTTATATTCCTTTTGTAGCACAGATGTCCGGCCTTGCCTTCATTCCAAGACCTGGAGACCCAGGCTGCTTTTGGAGCTGCATGCTGAGCCACACTCTGCCACAAGCTGGGACTGCTCTCAACTCTTGGTGTGTATCTCCATGTTGTATTTCTACATGCAAGGTGTAGATGAAAGATGGCACCTTTCCATTCTGTGCCTTGAGTGGAGGGTGATCAGCACCCCTTGACATTGGCGAGAGAGAAGACACTGGCTTTATTGTTCATGATATCACAGACAAGAAGCCTGAGCATTTATGGCTAGTGTTGTTCCCAGATGCTGTGCCATGACACAGCAGCAGAGAAAAGATGAGAACCCAGGAATCATGTCTTCCTCATGCTATGATATATGAGTCATATCCTATTCAAAGGCATGTAAGTGGTCACCATTGTGGTATCAGTGACAGTCTTGCTATGACTTATGCCGTCTACTCTTTTACCATCTAATCAGCATCTACTATGCCATTATGCTCCATTGCTCTGTGCTTTCTCTGTCTTCTACCCTTTCCTTTCCACCTTACTTCTTCCCTTTTCTCCAAAGGATAAAGCTAGATGAATTCTTTAGGAGTACAAGGCCAAGGTCATAAACACACTGATTATTGGATGGGTCAGTGTTTGTCTGACTTTCTCCAGGATTCTACCCAAGGATGACTGAAGAAATGGTGGAAGAGTCAGCTGCTGAGGGTTTCAAGAGGCTCAGAGTAGGCTCACAGTTGCTTCTAACTATCTAGCCAAAAGGCAATGGATCCTTTGTCTCTCTGACACCAAAGACCAAGACAAACTTTGCCTAGCACAGCCATCGGGCTCCAACATCTACTGTTTGAATGACACCCAGTTTTGGAAAGCTACACACCCCAGTCAGTGGACTGACAAAAAAGTCTTTTATTTTTATGAATGAAGGATGGAGAGAACTCATGGCCAAATTATCTGAACAAGCAATACTAGTGTCAAGAGGCAAACAGGCTTATTTTTCTGTGCATCCAGAATTTGCAGGCATAGATAAGCTAAGGTAGCAAAGTTTGCCCATGGGCATGTGAGATTCAGGTGCAATCCCTCTTCATCACATTAGGGAGTGGCAATTAATTCAGTGTCACCCCAAAATAGAGGTTCACCAGATGGTGTAATGCTTCAGCTTCTATGGGCTTTCCTGAGGAGATAGTGTGACCCAGAAATTCTTTTTAGTGCTCTTCTGTGGTTAGGGGTCACAGTCTCATCCTAGGTACCCTCTCGGCTAGTCACTGGAGACTTACGGCCAAGTCCTCTGTGAGTCATCCTGGGGTACATATCCCCTTGTCCCCCTTTATACCTGTAAGGCTGGAACCATGGGGCTTAGTTTGCGTCCCCAGAAGTGGCAGAATCCTAACAGCTCAAGGGACCCAACCGCCTCACCCGCACAGGGCCACCCAGCACACTCTAGAAAGCCCCTTAGAGCATCTACAAGACATCTCCTCCTGCCTTACAGCAAACAGCAACAGAACAAAATGGTGTGGTGGGTTTGGAGTTGAAATCTGGATAATCCGCTTGAAACCCCAAAGGCCTGAACAGAAGTAAACTAAAAATCAAATTAAATCAGAAGCATGAATGCTGTCTTCCTGGCTGTAAGAGATCTCACCTCGGCCTTTGAATGTTAGAGTGGATAAAACCACAGTGAGATAACAGGTAGGAAAATTGAACACTCATGACTCACGGTGCGTATCTGAGTTGCCTGAACCAGAAAAAAAAAAGAATTGCCTTGTTTCATTCCTGAATTTTTGTTTCAAAAGAGAATTTTATGCTAGGCCTGTTTCTTTAGTACTTGGAAGTATTAACAAATTTAATTCTCAATTCAAACTCATGAGGTCAACATCACCTTCTCACCTTCCCCAAACCTGAGTCACAGAGAGGTTCAGTAATGTGCACAAAGCCACACAGTACATGAGTGCTGAGCTGGGACTCAAACCACATTCCATTTTCTAAAACTCTCCCATTCAGAGTAATTGAAATCTGAGTTATAAGAACACTTAATGTGATGACAGCCCCATGCATTTCCATCTATACCCAAGAGCCTCAATCAGTCTTCTAGGAACAAGTGAATGCCCTCAATCTCTGATGAAGAAGTGAGAAAAGAAGAGGATAAGATTGTAATATTAAAAGCATGAGAATTATAGCAGAAGTGTAGAATATTAATTATTAAACAAAACTTATCCTGCTTGAAAGAAAATCAAAATATAAGGACAGGCTAGGGATGAAACGAGATGAAGAGGCCATCAATCAACTATGTAAAAGAGAGATGGAGTTTTCCACAGTTCTTCATTTAAGGGATATTTACTGCACACTCTCTGTTACCTGACATAGCTCTTAGTTTAACAGTCAGCTAACAGTCTCCTCCCTCTATATGCCTTATTTATTAATGCAAATACAGGTGATAGTTAAATAGCAAGTAATTGAATACTGAATGTTGAAGAAGCAAGAAGAAGGGAGACAGGAGCTCTGGATTGATCAATAAAGATACAGAGGTAGGGCCACAGTGAGCTGTGTAGGGATAAATGTTTCCAGGAAAAGTAAAAAAGCCTTTGCAAAGGCCCAGGAATGAATGCATGTTTAGCAGATTCAAAGATGGGGTGGACAGTGATTTAGAGCCAGCAGAGTCCAAGGAAGAGATTAAGAAGTCAGGCTGGAAAGGCAAAGATAGAGGGATGAAACAGGGTCCTGGAAGTCATGCTAGAGATGCTGGCTTTTGGCCTAATGGGTAGGAGAGCACTTATCTGGTGCTCTGTACAAGTGAAACCAGCATGGAGCTAGGTCTGGGCAGGGTCACCACTGGAGTCCAGCAGTGGTGGTTTGGCCAGAATATGAGGAGTTCAGGGGTCAGAAATCTGGGGAAGGAACTGCTCACATGGATGACTCAACTGGATGTAGGACACTAAAACAAGTGTAGGGTCAAATGTGTCAGAAAAAAAAATGAAGTCTAGAGCATATGATGGCATAGTCTCTTGCTGAGCATCACAGAGAACCAGCTCCAGAGGCCTGGCTAGCCAGAGCCATTTAGTTCATAGACTGAGTGACTGGTGCTAAGACCTACAAGGCTTTGAATACCAAGCCAAGGGACAAACAGTATCTAGGAGAAAAACGGCAGGATATAGTAGGGGATAACCCATTTAATGCATTGCCCTCTCCCCCTCCAGAATTAGCCTAGTCCGAGAAAGGCTGCAGAGATGCATGGAAGCCGACATCAAACAAATATGAGCAAACCTTGACTGCAAAATGAACCCATATGTGACCCCACAAATTACTTAATTTTTGTGGGGGCCCTTATTTTCTTCCTCTTTAAAATGTGGGTAATAAAAGAGAATGTTGTTTAATTTACAGTGATTTGCAACATGAAATTAAAGTTTATATAAAGCAACAGGCATTACAATAATTGGTAGTGTTGTGGCTCCTCCCCTCTCTCTGTTTCATGAAGAATCAGTCAGAAGTTATATCTAAATCTCTCACCAGGCTCACTTCGTCCATGGACATCCAGATAAGAATGGCTTGTGGCTTTCAGACTTGCTGAGTTCCAAAAGAGAGATGTTTCCAAGAAGAGAAAACACCAACCAGAAAACTATGGTAGAACATGCTTCCCTTTATCGTCTTGCTGATAGAGGAACTTCCACATAATTTCAGATTCCATGATTTCCAGGATGATTTTGAAATCCCTTTGGTAGGTTCTGTAAGAGTCTATCTGAAATAATTCTGTCACAATTCCCATCCCAGGCTGCTCACTGAGACTGCACACTGCCCTCAAAACATGAGGAGTGAAGAGCCATGGCTTCACCTTTCCCTCTCCACTGAAAATTCATACCGTGGTGCAGAAAAATAGAAAAATCAACTACTAGGTCATTGAAAACAAGAAAGTGGGGAGCCAGAAAAGCCAGAAGAAGGAGAGCAAAGGTAAAGACCTAAGAAATCTAATTTCTGGGGGTGAAGAGTCAGCACGGTAAGCCCCCACGCTAAGAGGACCCAACTTTGTCCAAGAGATGGAAACACTGTATTGCACATGATTACATGCAGGACAGAATATTATCATTTCCAGAAAAAGAGCTTGTACTCATCTTCCGGACTTGATGAAGCTGACAAATGCAATCAGAGCTTTTCTTTCTGAATTCTCCGAGGGAACTGTCAGGAGGGTCTGCAATCCTGTAGACAAGGCAAATCTGAACGCTTCCTCCCAGCAGTGGCACCTGGCATGTGCATGCTTGCCTGGGTCCTTGTCTACTTTGGCCAAGGCTGTCCTCTAAGCTCTAAGCTGCAAGACTAAGACTCAAGAGTTAACGAAAATAAAAAAGTCTATGATTTCTGTAGCAGCACTCTTAGAAACAAGTACAGCATCGCAATCCCAGACTTTAAAATCAAAATGATAATAATACCCCTTTTTACCTTATTCACAGAGCTTTCTGCAAATCAATAGAAAAATGCACATAATGGTTTTCAGAAAATGTACACTGCTATACAACTGTCATCAGTGTGTCATAATTAATTATAAATAGTGTATAGAACTCTCAGTAAACTAAAGTGCCTTAAGTGGCTAGGATTCTACCATTGACTGCATGCAATAGGCTTCTAATTTAATTCTGTATTTTTTTTTAACCTGGTTTAGTTCTTTTCTTCCATGGGAGTGAAATCAAGATCAGGGGTTTTCAAATGCCTGGGTCCTCTTCTCATTCTTCCACACTCACCTCAAGACCCTTTCTAGTTTCCTGGCCTTTACAGGCACTTCAACTTAGACACTAACCCTTTGGTGTGAAGATCCACATATGAGAGAAAACATATGACATTTGTCTTTCTGGGTCTGGGCTGTCTCACCCATCATATTTTCCAGTTTCATCCATTTATCTGCAAATGTCATATTATAATTTTTATTTATAGTTCAATAAAATTTCATTGTATATGTTTGCCATGTTTTCATTAGCCATTTATCAGTTGATGGACATTTCAGCTGATTCTATTTTCTAGCGATTTTGAATAGAGCAGCAACAGATATGGATGTGCAAGTATCTCTGCAGTACGATACAGAGTCTTTTGGGTGTCTGAGCATGGCATACTAGTTCAAACGATGGTTATAGTTTCAGTTTTTTTTTTTTGAAAACCCCCCACACTGATTTCATAGTGGTTGCTTCTCTCACCAACAGTGAATAAGTTTTCCCCTTCTGCAACATTCTCTCACCGGTATTTGTTGTGGGAAACGCTGAGGTGAAAGGGAGGATTAGCCAAGACTAAAATAATCATCTAAAAATCCTACTATTTTGTAAATGAATTAAAAGTAGAATTAAAAGAATTTTAAGGGAGGTACCACGCATGGGTGGATAGTACGGCTCTGTGAAGCCATAGGTCATTAAACTGTGCTAGATGTGAGATACTGCATTATCCGCTGATGACCAGGGAAAACAACACAGACTGCTACCATTGATCTTGGTTTCTCACAAGCACTAGATGAGATGACCTTACCCTGAAGAAAACACATATGTAGTTGCAGGACATAGAGAAATCAAGCTAGAAATAAGTTGCAGATTTCTTCCCTGCTAACTAGTTTTCAGTGTGGAAAGGTGCTATGCAAACTGTGGGGGAGGGGGAGGGCTTCAGGAGCAGCAGTCATTTACAGTTTTACCTGGCAGTGAGCCCTGCAAGTTACAACAACCTGTCAGGCAAGTGTAATAGTGGTGTTACTGTTATGGGGTAAACAAATCTCTTTATAATTGGATTTTAAAGCCTGCTCCAGAGAAGAAACTAATATTTGGTATGGTCAACTTTGTCAAAAGCCCATAGCTGGGTGGGTCCCAGGCCCTAGAAGAGTACCAGTTAGTGCTTGTTTGAAAACATGAACATGTTTCCAAACTGCCTTCTAACTACTTATATACATAATGGTAGATTAGTGCTAATCTCAGCCTTTTTCTGAGAAGAAGAAGAGCTTCTGTTGCGTGGGCAACAGTTAATACAGAGACTTCTAACCTAGCGAAAGTACTGATTATAAGAGATTGTTAAATACTCAGCCTTAAACTTGACATCTATATCACCCTATACAAGGTTTCCAGAAGATTATGTAAGAAGGAGGCAGAACGACAGTAATCCAAGAATGGGAAGGGATGCTGTGACAATCTGTCTTCTGGACCACACATGGCTGCTGTACACATGTCTCACAGCAGCAGTAGCTACCTGCACAAGACTTGTAAAAGACTGAGCCAATCAATATTCCATCACGGAAGGGAGATGGGCTCATGCAGTCTCAACCCCTCTCTGAGGAGCAATAGACAATTGTTCCTGAAGGAGGGGAAGTCACATTCCTCAGTTTTAGCCACTGATAACTTTCTCTGGTTCTCCCATCCATGATCAGACAGGTACCTAAGTAAATGCAATGTGCCTTAAACAAATAAGAAGACATGGAGATAGAAGGTAAATTCATAGGAAGAAGAAGAGCTGTGGTGAGGCTAAAGGAATAAGAAAGGATAACAGGGGATGACAGCATATAGTCATACATGTGATATGATAGCGAGGGATGACAGCATACAATCATACATGTGATATGATAACAGGGGATGACAGCATATATACATGTGATATGGTTTTTGAAAGAATGTATTTAGTATTTTTCAGAAGAAAAATACTTGGGGCACAGCAGAAAGTCCTCAGAAAACCTGGGGTTAGACATCATGTCAGTTTTTACCATCTACCAGCTAGAAAAATCACCTTTTGGGAGAGGTAGTGACTGACAAAGTTAAATAACAGGACTCAAGATGACTTTCTGGAATGAGGAAGGCAAAACAATTATATGACCTGCGTCAGTGGAGAGGAAGGGGCTGGGCCTCAGCCCCATCCAACCAGCATCCTGCGATTTTGTCTTTGCTTTTTGCATGGTCCCTCCTTCAGGACCAACTGAAAGGCATCCTTGAAAGTTTGGTTGGTACAGTCTCCTGATGTTGCTGTGCTCTGTTTTCTGCAGATTAAGCAGAAAGGCTAAATGTTTACTACTCATTGTTCCTCTGAAAATTGGTAGGGAGAGGGAGTTACCATTAATTGTTTCAGACAAGCATTGAAGAATGTAATGCCCAGCGAGCAAGAGAAAGCAGGAATTGATTGTTTTGAAGGCAAGACAGGGAGCCAGGAATTAGAAAGAAGGGAAGTGCCTCTTTAGTTCTCACACAAGAGGGCCCGTAGGGACATAGGAAGATTGAACTAGGTCTGACCTAGGTACTCCGTATATATGTTATGGTTGTGTAGCTTGGTGTTCTTGTGGGACTCCAAAAAGGGGGAGCTGGGGCTGTCTTTGACTCTTTTGCCTGCTTTTGGGATCCTTTTTCTTCTGGTTTGCTTCATCCAGCCTTGATATGACAGCTTGTGCCTAGACTTATTGTAGCTTGTTATGACATGTTTGGTTGATAACCCTGGGAAACCTGTTCTTCTCTGAAAAGAAATGGAAGAGAAAGGGGTCTGGTGGAGAGGGGAGGTAGAAAGGCAACTTGTGGGAGAGGAAGGAAGAGAAATTGCTATGGGAATGCAACATATGAAAGAAGAATAAAAAAGAATAAAAGAATAAAAAGAATCAAACGTGGGCTAGGGTCCCTATCACTGCAGGTTTGGCTTAGTTTGAAGGAACCAGGCTGAGTACCAGAGACACTGCCAGCTTTCCTTCCAGGTGTCAGATGACGAAGAGCAACAGACTAGAGAAATAAACTGCCACTGTAGCCCCATGAAGACAGGAGGAGGGAGATGTGCGGGAAGCAATCAGGGCCTTTGAGAAGTTGTGAGGCCTTGCGGTGCATCGCTCAGCCAGTCTCCTCAGATGCCTTTGCAGGCTTCAGATAATTAGGCCCAGCAGTTTCACTGAGAATAAAGTATTAATAGGCCTCCACTTGCAAAGGGGGAGGGAGTGGAACAAAAATGAGCAAACCGGACAAGGATCAAAACAGCAATTAGAGAGCAGCCCTGGAAAATGAAGGAAGCCAACATCAGATCCCAGGGTGGAGAAACCAAGTCTCTTAAAAACACAAAACAAAACAAAACAAAACAAAAAAAAAAAAAAAAAACAAAGCTGCTTTGTTAAAGAATCAAAGCAAACATGAATATAGGAAAAACCCAGAGCTTGGGGGTGGTAAAAAGTTGGCTTTCTATACTTCCCTGTCACCCCTACACCTGCTGAATAAATTAATGTACAATTGAAATACCTATTCTCTGGTTACCCCAGGTTCTTCCATCACACTTTCCCTTGAGCCTTCACCAGTCTCCTTGATCCTCAGCCTTTCATGTCTGACCCTACCTACCTGTCTAGCTTTTCTTAAATATTTCTTCTAGAACCTTCACTAATATCTAAAGCTGGATTAGATGTTCTCCCATATTTCAGCCTTTGATCCTGTCATAATACTTGTAACACCAAGCTGGAGTCACTGCCTACTTCAGGACATAGGACCTTTTTTGACACATATACTGGCTGGCTTTTTGTGTCAACTTGACACAAGCTAGAGGCATCAGAGAGGAAAGAGCCTCAGTTGAAGAAATGCTTCCATGATATCCAGCTGTAAGGCATTTTCTCCATTAGTTATCAATGGCGGAGGGCCTAGTCCCACATGGGTGGTTTCATCCTTGGGCTGGTGGTTCTGAGTTCTATAAGAAAGCCATGGGAAGCAAGTCAATAAGCAGTACCCCTCCATGGCCTCCACATCAGCTCAGACCTCCAAGTTCCTGCTTTGTTTGGGTTCCTGTCCTGAGGTTCTCGAGTGATGAACAACAATGTGGAAATGTAAGCCTTTCCTTCCCAACTTGCTTTTTGGTCACGGTGTTCAGTATTAGCAACACAAACCCTAACTAAGACAACACAAATTAGGAGCTCATGAAGAACATGTTGATTAACTGGCTAGAACATTTCTTGCTATAAGAAGCTTTCAAACAAAGGGGCAAGCCCATCCAATGTGCATACACCAGAAGAGTGGGAATGTAGTGACTGTACATTAATAGAGCTAGAGAGCTTTACCATCTCAGACGAGGACACTGGGTTAATGCCACCATCTGTTATTGCTTTAGATCAGAATGCCATCCAGTAGGTTCTTTTGTGCTGGAGAGCTTCCCCAAGTTTACAGGCAGGCAAGATGTCTAAATGGAAACCCCCTTTTAAATTCTATCTCAGAGACTTGAATGTCAATTTTTTGACAAATAAATGCCTTCCAGACACATCTACTGTGTTGTCTATTAGAAAGAGAGAACTGTACTTCTGACCTTAGGCAGATAAATAGTTGTTTGTTTCCCAAGGGAGGCTGTTTATTATAACATAAAGGACTTTGCAGGCAGTAGAATGTGATGTGTTGGAAAGAGGGTAAGTTTTGGAATTAAAATGACCTTGGCACCAATCCCAGCTCTACAATTTACTACCAGTATGATTTGGACCACTTTCAGTCTCTCTGAGATCCATTCCAAGTTTTGTTACAGAGGTACATATTTTAATGTTATAATACACACTTGAGCCTCAGTAATTGTTATCAATGATCCCATAAATCTTGATTATAAAGAAAAAGACATGAAGGTAGAATAGAGACTGAGGGAAAAAAAGAGAACAGCAGGAAGAGGGATGAGAGAGGGAAATAGGTGATAAATAGGACTAAAGTATATTAAAAGCATGTAAAAATGTCACACTGAGACATATTGTTTTGCACAGATAACATACACTAATTAAAAAATAAAAATCATTCCACATCCTGCCTCTTTCCAACTATGCACTCCTGAACACATTGGCAAATCTGTCTAGATCAAGTTTGCTCATCTACAAGAAGACAAGCCAGTCCTCTTTAGATCCCAAGTGTGAGGACAAAAAAAAAAAAAAAAAAGGTCTATGTATTGGGCATTCCTAATTTATTGTCTGCAGAAAAATGAGTGCTTATCACTTATTTGTTGTTCTAATTATTACGACTACAACATTTTGCCAAATAATTGTTTTGTTCAGACCTATGGTAAATGGGTTTGGATTTTAATTTTGTTGCCCTCTCTCATCAATCCAATAGTTATTGGTTGATCTGAGCCTCCTTAAACATCGATATGTTAATGGCATTTCCCTTGATCGCATTTCCACCTGGCCCTAGAAAAAAATTCCCAGTAACCACTTAAGGCCAGAACAGTGAAGCCTGGGTGCTCAGTCTATATCTGAGAGTTTTTCTTACAGCTTCTGACTCTAACTGCCGTGAAATTAATTTAGAAATACAATCAGAAGACAATTGAATAAAGCCCTTCTCATTTCATCACCTGATAGAAGGGTGTCACAATTCAGAGGCCTTTAGAAGCAGCTGAAAGAAACATCTTCCTAAACATTCAGATTTTATTCCTAACTACAGGAGGATATTAGGTTGTTAACATAAAATTGGTTTGTTCAGATTTCCATGTCTCCTTTAAGGAGGAGGCTGATTTGCTTTTTAGATCCACATATATTAAAGTTCACAATTAATTTAGATAACACCATGTGAGCTGATAGTAAAATGTCTAGCAATTAAATAATGAATGCTAGGGAGCCACAGCCATCAGAGATATCAGAATACACCTTTATTATAATGATGTAAAATCAGTGTGTTTTCATATGATTTAATTATAGATTGACAGGAAAAAGTACAGAACCATAGATTAACAATTTTAGGCAACGCATATATTAGAAACCCTGTTTCCAAAACTATGATTAATATTGAGCAAGCTAAATTCATCGTTGGATAAAGGAGCATTTGCAGACTTAGAATGTAATAACTCAGTTTGAATAAAGATAGAAGAGCTATGAAGGTGATATGAGTAGATAATCTCACCCATGACAAGGAATGAAATGAAACTGCTAAAGGAATGCAGGCCCTTCTCCAAAGTCAGGTTTTACCTTATAAGTTTCAGATTTTATAGCAGAAAATGTTGGGTGCAATGGCTGGTGCCACTGCTACTGTGCTTCTGTACAACCGCAGGGATTACCTCTTTTGGGTGTGGCCAGGAAAGTGGGTAGTCCAGAATGGTGACACCTTCTTCTTCTCAGAGGCATTAGGCTTATAGGTTCCCATGTGACCTTTATACCCCACAATGAATTCTGGGTTCCATACTCGCAAAGACTATTTATGTCTTGTGCATGTACATGGTGTTTTCAACAATTACACAAAACATGGCTTAACTGGGCTGATCAAATCCAAGACCTGAGATCTTTGTGGGTGATGTAAAAAAAAAAAATAACTGTGTTCTACAGAGAACAATTGCATGTGATCCCCAACAGAGATGATGGACTCTTCTGGAAAAACCACAGACCAGATCAAAGCTTTCTGACAGAGGAAGATGGAACATCTACCTTAGAACAACACCACTAATGTACCTACAGTTTCACATCTCATTCAGCCTATTCTCAGTTTCTAGCAAGTCCTACGAACTCAGTATGGGGATCTGAAGGGAAGAACAGAAGTAGAAGCCATGGGGGAGTGCTGCCTATTGCCATGCTCTCCATGGCTGGATCAGTCTGCTTTCTTATAGCAGCCGGGACCACCTGCCCCGGGGGTCAGCACCACCCACAGTGACCTGGACCTATCCATATTGATTATTAATCAAGAAAATGTCCCATAGGCTGGTCCACACACCAAACTTTTATTTTCTCATTTAAAGGTCCTTCTTCCAAAATGCCCCAAGCTTTTAAACCTAGACAGCAGGATGAGGATCACTGGATTTCACTTAGTCACTTGTTGCATATTTCAGGCAGTGGCAGAAAAAGTTGCATTCATGATAAAGACCATGTAGTACAGAAGGCCCAGTTTCCACGCCAGAAGCAGATAACACTTTTAGCATGCACCCGGAGCACCAGGGCATCCCTCAACTAGGGAAACGCCGTTGATAAAACACTTGGCTGTATAAACAAAAACATTTTGTCATTTGCCAAAAGGGAAAGCACTGTAGAGTCTGAGGAAAACTCATCACCCCTTCCAGGAAAGGGTGTCATGATAATTACAGGACTGAAAGAGAATAGCTCCTTCAAGGGGTGTGATTTTAGGTTTTATTCTCATAGCTTGGTAGCTATGAGGTGAAGAGGGAGACTTATTGCTGGGAACTCCTTCATATGGAGCACCGCTCTGGTACTTACCTCTCTGTCCAGTCTTTTGCCTCCAGAGGGGTGTGGGAATGGCAGCTAAGGCACGAAGAATAGATTTGCTGTTTAAGTTCATGTTTCATTACTAATTTTTACTAGACCGATCAATTGATGGACTGATAGAGGAAAAGAAAAGAGAGCAAAGTTACTTTTCCCATTGGCCTCCTGTGGAATATGAGTTTCATAACACCACTCTCAATGTTTTATCCATGTGGCTTATTCCAGGCATGTTAGATAGATGGGAAATTACACCGTGAGGGAGCTGAAAAATATTACACAGTTGGGGACCAGAAAAGAACTTCTTTTGCTCGTCTAGAAACTAAGAGCGATGCACAAACTATCCCTTTAGTCTCTTCTAGGTCTGAAGTTTTATATTTCTTTGATTCCTGAAGGCACGTTAGGGGGTGTTTCAGGAGAAAGACACTAACTACAGAGATAAATTTTTGGCTTTCATTTAAAATGTTTCCTGATACCTGTTCATTCTTTCCCATGTGTTCATTCCCAAAATGATTTCTTCTTTAATCCAACATGGAATTTTCTCTGTTGAAAGATTGAACACATTGCAAACAGCTCATTTTTAATGTTTTACATTTCAATAGTGCAAGAGGTTCAGAGAGTCACAGGCACACAGGAAGAGAAAATTTCCCTCCAAATAAGTGATTCATGTTCATCCTAATACAAGTATGACCAATCTCATAACTAATTAGATACATTATACATGAGATTATATATACCCTAATTCTAAATTCTCCTGATGTGCTTCCTGCCAGTCTAACAACGTTACAAGGTTTTTGTATAGTTCTTTGCTCTGAGATGAAAACCTTCCATTTTGGAGGGAAGCTCCACAAGATGCAGGGACTTTAGAAGGAGCAGAGGTAACAGGATGGTCTAAGAGAGGTAAAATAGTCCATCCTGGAGGGAAGATCCTTAAGCTGAGAAAGTCAAATAAAAAGCTTTAGGAAGTCTCTGAAACTGACTAGATTCAACAGGCTTCTCCATCCCCAAGCATATATAATATAGGGTCTGCTTAGAGGGACCTTCAGACAAACAGAGCTGCCTAGAAAAGGCTCACACCAGTTAACTTGCCTAGAAGAAGTAAAGAGCAGCTGAACTGCCTTAAAGGAAGAGATAGCAGCTGAAGCACCTAAAGAACCAGAAACAAGCAGAACCATCTGGAAGAGATAGTCTTTAATCTTTGAGCTGCCTACAGATTGTGCAGTATGTTTCAGGTTTTAGGCTGTCATGCGCTGTTACCCATGCTGAGGTGGGCATTGGTAAGACAGCTGTCTTTGAGTCCTTTCTGTTAGTAATCCCTCATTTATATTCCTGTATCTAATCTCAATAAAGCTCAACAGCTCAGGAAGTAGAGAGTTGGTGGTATACTTACTTCAGTCTGTTGTAGGTTTGTAGTCTAAGATGAGTAGACCTTTGTTTATGTCTCCCCAGGAATAATGTCAGACAACGAAAGGAGACATAAAAGGTTCAAAATGATTGCAGAAAAAGTAGCTCAAGGGAAGTGGTGACTAAAATAAAATTTGCCATGTCTGTCCTACTTAAGACATGTGTATAAAATCTCAAAATGCCCTTGAAGTAGATGCAGTGACTTGGCATTTGCCTGAGACTAATGAGGAAAGGCAGACACACTGACCTAACACAGTAGGAAGAGATCAGCCTTTTAGTGAGAACACGCCAATTCACCATTACTGAATGTGTGAGTTAAAATGAGCCAAATATCATTCAACCTAAATTCCTGTCTACAAAACAGTGGGGTGGCAATGCCTGTTACAAATGCTTCACGGATAAAGGATAATAAATGTAGTCCCCTATCCCTTAACCTGGCACAATATAAACTGCCAATGAACAGCCTCACAGATCATTTCCAAAAGTTTAAGACAAAGTATTCTCCTCAGCTCACTCAATATGGAGCGCACGCATAGGTGATGTATGTGTTACCAGGGATCAAATCCAAGGCCTCTCAAATATCTGCTAGTGGCTACATCAAACTGCAACCAAGACCACATCTGTTACCTTTACCTGAGGTTGCTTGATATTGCCGGAATATAACCTGAAAACATGAGGGTGAATGGGCTTTAAACATAATGAGGGATAAGACGGACACAGTGGCACACAACCGTGATCCCAGAACTCCAGATAGAATAGCTATCAGTGCAAGGCCAGCTTAAAATCTATAGCAAAGCTGGGTGTGGAGGTACACGCTTATAATCCCAACACTCATGGAGGCAGAGGCAGGCAGATCTCTGTGAGTTCAAAGCATGCCTGGTATACAAAGTCAGTCCAGGACAGCCAAGGCCACACAGAGAAACCTTATCTTGAAAAAACAAACAAACAAACAAACAAAAAAGATCTATAGCATCTCAAAAACCAACCTAACAAACAGATATTATGGATCAAAATTTTAGTTGCATTAAATGGTAGGAAGTGCAGATGACATCATAGCTATCCAGTTAGCTCTCATTTGATGACCTTATTCTCTGTGGGGTAATGTGTAAAACATTTCTTATGTACTGACTTCCCCAAAACACATCTCTATCAGAAGTAGCTAATTTTGACCCCATGTGGGGAAAAAAAAAAAAGCCAAAGCTTTGAATCTCATTGGGAAAACTGATATTCTTATCCAGTCTATGGACATGCACCAGAAACTATCACCCTTATGGAACTGCCACCAGAACTACATATTTAGGGCCTACATATGAATGGTATTGAACTTAAACAGACTATTCAGTTGTGCGATAACTCACCCTAGGAGCCAATGTGCTTAGTGAAAGGGTTAGGTCGGTGGCACACAGTCCTTACATCTAAGCTACTCGGCGTCTAACACAGTTACAAACTAAGCACTCTTACCCATAGGAGAGCCACAACAGATGCCTGACTGCAACTGTGGATGTTACCAAAGACTGTGTTTACCATGTTTACACCTACTCATCAATGATAAAGGATAAATAAGTCACCGGAAGAGATTAACAACGATGTAAAATAGAATAATTATAACAAGATACTACATAAATGTAATGAAGGTTGTGTGGTTGCTCCTCTCTCTCCTTTTCCCTCTTCCTCTTTGTCTCTCTCTCTTCTCTCTTAAAAAAAGAAATTCATGGTTTCTCTGAGGCTCATCTGGATTTCCAGTATTTATATTGGAATTTGAGGATACTGCTAAGTAAGTGTTGTTTTAATGCATGCACTGTGGTAGCCAATAGTCTATCTTAAAACCAAGATGGTAATCTCATGACTAGCGGGTGGGTAACCAGAGCAAGAAGATGATTCATGTTGCAGGTCAAGACAGAGAAAGAAGGCATACGATCTCAATATGCTGCTCAGAGGAATCTAAAATTTTAATTAATAAACACTTTTATTTCTGGAAATTGCCGTATGTTATTTTGTGCTGCAGTTGACTCCAGGTAGGTAAAAGCACAGATAGAGTGGAAGGACTCTGAGGCAACATCTGCATCCTCCTCCACCTATCCACAGCGCTGGAGGGTCTCAGAGGCAGAAGCTCTGTGAGACCCGAATTTCTGAGCAGAAGAAGCATGCTTCATCGACCATCACCTCTTTTGACCACCAAGCCATGTAAGCCCCTTACAGGAGACTCACATAAATTGGCTCTTATACTGCTTACTGTGATAGTTAGGATTAACAAGTTTCAAGTTAAAGCGGGCTTTTTAAAGTAGTTGAAACTGAAACTGAAAAAAAAAAAAAAGTAAGAGATGAATGGGTTTTGCTCATAGAACAGACATGCACTCCGAAAAGAAATCTAACAGCCCTGAACACCACACAAATTGCAATTACTTATTACTTGACAGTGGAGTACAAGGTTATTGACTAAATAAAACATGTCAGAGTGAGACCCACAAAGCATTATATTACAGAACACATACATCAGGGTGGAGATTTCGTACACAGGCGTATACTTTGAAGCAGTATTCCTTCTCAGGGTATTATATTTGTATTTCTGGCCAGCCTTTCTCCTGTGGTCACATGAAAAGCACAGGGATTCTCTTTCAGTCAGAGCAGGCCAGCGATGCCCTGGGTGAAGTCTGAGTTTCAAGAAAGGGAGGCAAGGAGATGGAAGAGGTGTTGCAGGGTGGCAGGGGAGCCGGGTCTGAACACAAACTATCTCATGCTGAGAGCATGGCCTTCTTGTATTGCCAAACACAAACACTCATAAAAGTGTTCCCTCCTTCCACTTCAGGGTTAAAGCCCTTTGTCCTTGGGAAAGAGCCTTTGACAAGGTCTCCAAATACAAAAGGAAAGCTAGGAGCACAGAGAAATCATGTTTCTAGTGAAGAGGGAATCAGCAGGGATGGGAGAAATGTTATTGTACCTAATCTTCGGAAAATTGAGGGTCTGCCTGTGAATCAAAATTTCCCTTTGCTCTTAATGAGATGACAGTCTAGAACACTAGGCCTGCTGCAGAGAGAGAGAGAGAGAGAGAGAGAGAGAGAGCGAGAGAGAGAGAAAGAGAGAGAGAGAGAGAGAGAGAGAGAGAGAGAGAGACTTCCTGCTGAGCTTAGATTACTAAGAGTGTTAGTGTTTAATCTCAGAAGGCTTCGGGCTTTCAAGGAGACCTGGCAGGGAAGAGGCAGTGGTGGCCCACTACAAGAGGGTGTTCTACACTGAGGAATCAAAGCTCCCAGAGGCACACAGCCACCTGATTGCTCTTATTCCAGCCAGCATCAAAGAATAGATGCAAACCAGCACCATCTTCCAGCACATTACTGAAGGATTGGCCTGGGTCAAAGGCATCTAAAGAGCAAGGTGAAAAGAGAGACAGTTCCCTGAGCACTACAGCTGACAAACATAAGCAGCAAGCAGACACACTGACAAATAGGGTAGGGCTGCAGGGTCAGCTCCTACACACCAAACCATGTTCATCATGCATCCCTCAAGTTCTCACTGCCGAGTGACGCCTCCTACTGAAGATCCATGGGCTAGCCTAGAAGTCTCTTACGTGTTACAGCATTATCTGGTGCTTTGTATTCAGATGTTAATTGCTCATCCTCTAAGGTTCTTACTGTTACATGAGCAGACTATACCACATACCCAAAATGATGCTTATGAACTTTCTCTCCCAAATTATCCCTGAGTGGCTGAATAAAGTTGCCTACATAACTGGGCAAGGCAGAAATGAGGTAGGCAGAGCTAAGGTTCGAGGGCTTGGAGGACAAAAGGATAACAGGAAGGAGAGAGACAGAGACACAGAGAGAGACAGAGAGACAGAGACAGAGACAGAGGAGAGGAGGGGAGAGGAGAGGAGGAGAGGATGAGGAGAGCAGGTCTTGATGGGTTAGTAAGAACAAATAGCACATGGCCAGAAGGAGCCTGCTCTGAGGATCAACGATGGAGAGAAGTAGCCCAGAGGAGAAACATGTGCAAGTATTAATGGGATATTAGATGGGAAGTAGCCCAACTAGAAATTATTGGAGCAATTGGCATGGGATGTGTGGCTGGGATGTAAAAGACAGCTTAGTGGGGTAGTTTCTGTCCAGCCCCAGAGTTTAAGGCATATTAAAAAGTCTAACAGATGTTTGTGTCTTTTATTGATTGATAGCAGGTTAAATAATAACCTCCATAATAGGTATTAATAGTAAATATTAAAGACCAATTTTCTATAAAACTTATGCTCATTCTTTTATGAAGTTTAAGTTCGAGAGACTGAAGTTTCTTTTTTTTTGTAGAAACTTTTATTGTCATCCTTAATCAGTAAGGACTTTAAATATTTGATCATTGTGGCTTTTAAGCCAGAAACTGAAAGGAGAGTGTTGTACTCACTTCTGTAGGATGACCCTATCATTTCCTAGAAAGTGAACCACTAACTTTTCTGGATCCCTTACAGCATTTGGAACATGCCTGACTTTAGGAGTAATGGCGTCAGCAGCAGCTGGTTTCCATTGGCACCAATGGGTTCCTCCAAGTAAGAAAAAGCCTCTTAAATGAGAGCAGTTTCAAGGCTGTGGGTAAGCCGTGAAGATGCTCAAGTTGAGTCACTGCTACTTTGAACTCTGTGTTGAGTTTCTCAAAATCAAACATCGAAAAAGTGTTAATGGGATTTTAGCCATTGTGCATGCAGTACTCAATATGTCAAGTGCATACATATATCTGTGTGACTATTTAAGCTATTGCTATATTTAAAACTGTGTTTGCCACTAGATAAAGCACAGCCTTCCTTATATCTGTCATGTACATAGTCAAGGCCTTAACTGGTGGGAGTCCCAAGAATCATTTGTTAATGTGTTCATTACTGATCACTTGTTTGAGTGCATCCATTTCCCTTTCCAAAAGGTATGCTGACTATCCCCAACACCTCATTCTATGAACTCACTGGGCTATTGAGTCCTGGCAGATATTCAAAGTTCAAGAATGAACTGCATCTTCTAGCTAAAGAATGCTTAGTATTCTCAGTGAAACCTCAGGAGCTGGAGGTATGGCTCCCATGTAGAGCCCTTGTGTATCTCCTATGAGACTGACTCAGAAGCAAGCACTATAAACAAACAAAATATGACTCAAACAAAATGGGCCAGAAGATAGAAGAGGAAAGAAATGTCCTCACTGGATAGTTCAGAGGTTCCCAGGCCTTGGCCACCCTTGGTTTATCTCCATAATTGTGACACTATAAACTCCATTATTTTGCTTAGTGTGGCAAATCAGACTTCTAATCCCAGCATTCAGAAATTCAAGGCAACCCCAAGTGACAGAGAGAGACAGAGAGAGAGAGAGAGAGATCCTGTCCTAAATCTGTAGGTAAAGTTGTTTACCACCAACTGACATGAGTTTGAGAGAGAACCAACTCCCATATTTACCTCTGACCTCAAGACCTCCCCATGCACGTTGTGGCTCAGGAGTGCACACATCCCATTCCCACACATAAACTAAAAGAGTAGATAAATTAAAAAATGCTTATTTTTTTTAAAGGGCCAATGATATAGCTCAGTGAGCTAGCGTATCTACTTGCCTTCAAGCCTAATGACCTGAGTTCAATCTCCAGGAACCACATGATGAAAGGATAGTGAACTGACAGCTGTAGATGGTTCTCTGACCTTCATACATGTGACCACCTCCCGCAAGATAAGCAAATGCAATTTTAAAAAGCTACCATCAATGAAAACTTGTTCTAAGCCCCATGGCTAAACTAACAACAGAGTGTAATGTCCATGTGATAGTGAGTCATAACTCTTTTAAAAAGAATGAGTCAAGGTTTAGGGATGGCTATAGCTCAGGGGAAATTGGGGTCATGTTTGGGATTATTAGTCTCATTAATAGAAGAATTTTCAGTTGGGCTCAAATAAGAGCACAAGGATAATTTTATTCTAGCTTCAAAAAAAAAAAAAAAAAAAAAAAAACGTAGAACAAGCCAAGTGGTAAACCTCATCAGCTTCCTGGAGGAGGAGAGTGGAGGAGAGAAGGGAAAAAGGTACTCTATTTAAGCGTGGAGATCAGAAAAGTGGCCCACAAGTAGCAACAGGGCAAGGAGAAAAGCTGTAGAGAAAGAGTTAAGAAGCCCCAAATATTGAGGGAAAGGTCCATACTGTTAATGAAATTATGCTTAGAAAATAAAGAAAGGGGGAAAGCAGACTTCTGACCCTACTTTGTTACAATCCATTTGAAAGTTCTACACTAGGGGTGAGATTCTGAGAAGAATAAGTACAGTATCTCATTAAAGAACTAATTGTTCTGCCTGTCTCTTTAGCGTAATTCAGTAAGCCACATCCCTCTTTCCCAAGGATTGTCCCTTAGTCAAAGAGATTGAACCAACCAAACTAGAAGGTCAAGTCTTCACCCAGGCCTGCGAGTCTATTCTCGTGACTCTAATAGCTTGATATCCAATACAACAAACAAACAAGCAGATAAACAAACAGAATTAGTTAGTTCCTATTTGAACTTTATCTTTTTGGATTTTTCTACCTCGAATGCTATGAAAGATGAAAGACAGACATTTCCCTTTAGAAACCCCTGTGCATGTTTATATTAATTTGTTCTAGACATTTCTATTTATTCATGGTAAACCTGGTCCTCTTAGCCTTTGATCACATGACAGCTATTATTTTTGAGGCCTTAAGAACAGTTTTGAATGAGTCCATAATTAGTCATTTAACTGCACTGCATGCGGGAGAGTGAGCTGCATATTCCATACAGCTTGTCCAGCTAGGACAGTGGATGCTGATAATGATCAGAAATGCCACCAACTTTCAACCCCCACCCCTAACATTGCACTAGAAAGTCCTGTCTTCTGAAAACACATGTCTTCTTGTATAACCCAATTTATGTTTAACAGAAATATCCCAACTTTGGATTTTACAGACTAGAAAAATGCTTTGGATAGGGTGGAAATGGAGTGGAAGAACTTTTATTATTGACATGACAGGATGTTGGTATCTTCACAAGCATTGCTGACCTCCTTTTCCTCATTCTGTGGGGTTAGGGCTTCATCATGGGCTGTCAACACCCCATGAATCTGCTCTTTGAATCTACAGTCCAAGAGAGGGTGTAACTATCCATGTTGCTATGGCTTTGATGACATGGCTATGAGTTCCTAGACCATCAGGGAGGTAGCAGCTTAATGCCCACAGGTGAGCACATTACCTCTCTCTGATGGGCACACTAACAATGTATTACAGCTTTGTCTGTTCATCACCACATTCCCAGCTCCAGCACAGGCTGTCAGTAAATAATTATTCACCTATGGAAAGAGGGCATAGTGTGAATAACAGCTGATGTAATCGCGTTTTTCCTGAGCACCATGTCATTAAACTACTCAAACTCCATCTCTCTTTTTCCTTCTAACTTTCCTTCTATGTTTCCTCTTGCTGCTTAATGTGGTGAGTACATTCCTCCATGAGAAGTTCAGGTTGCCCACATCCTCTATGAGACATGACAAGATTGAACACAAAATAGGGGATGGATCACTGTACGATAAATAACAGCCAAAGGCTTGAAGGGAAAATTATCTGAATATTCAATGTAGCAATGACTCCTTGATGATCAGAAACAGTTTCTAGAATATAAAACTCATGATGCCAAGAAAAAAAAAATTTCTCTGTTGTAGGAAATAACTTATGAGTGGCAATTATGGTATTTAAAAATTCACCCAGATATGTCATTGTGATTAGGAACATACTTATTAATAGAAGACTGGTAGCTCTTTCTATACCGAAAAGTAGAACACTGAGACAAAAACATTCCGACCTTGGCTACTCCAACATGCTTTCAAATGAAAGGGCAGAGAAATAAAAGGAGTGAATAAGCCAAGTAATACCAGGCAATGAGAGCACACTAGGTTTTAGGCCTCTGCTCAGCCCTCACAGTGGGACTTCTCCCACTGGCTGATGACCTCCCTGCTGAGTCCCTGCAAACCATTTGCATTCCCTCCTCTCCTCTCTGCATCCCACTCCAACTAACCCACTACCCACTGAGAGGAAAGTCCTACCAATACTTCTGCATCTCTCTTCCTTTTCATCTCTGTTTTTTATACATTGAAGATTTAAGCCATTGTGAACCTTCAGTCTTCCACTCTATTTCCTTTGTATGGTTCTGGGGGTAAACCCAGAGTCCCAACACTGTAGGAAAATGCTCTAGCACTAAGCCACACTTAGCTCTTCTGTATGTATATCTATTAGATACTAGACTGAGTTTTTCTTTACAAAGAAAAAAAAAATCCAGAAATGTTTTTCTTCATTTAACTCTCTCTCTCCTTTTTTTTTTTTTTTTCAAAAGTCTTAAAAGAGTGCTGCACGCATATGCCATGCATTCTTTGGTCCCCAGCCTACCCGCATTTGAAAGTCTAAGTCTTTGATGAGTCCCTAATTATCAATGACAAAGTTCTTCTTTTCCTCATTACTTCTCAGACTTCTGGAGTACCTGGAACATTGATCACCATAAAGACTGTTCTCCTGTAATACCAATGCCATTAGAACCCCTCCCATCTACCTTCTCTGACAGGTTTGTTTCTTCATCCATCCCTCTGCTCTGATAATTTTGACAATTGTTCAAGGTTAAAACAAAAACAAAACAAAACAAAACAAAAAACATTATTTATTTCCATAGCTCTACCCATTGCTCCTGTGCTAAAGACATTTATGTCCCTCAATTTCAAGTTTGTGGTTTAGAGACAGTGACATGGACATGTGCAGAAATGGTGATGCAGATGTACAGATAGAGCTTTCCACCAAATTTACTTCAGGCTCCACATGTTCCATTTATTGCTAAGTGCTCCAGAGTCCCACTCTTGCTGCCCCAGGTCCAGCTACTCAGATTCTCCACTCTTATTTATCCTTTGCCCCTTTCTATTTCTGAGTTAGTCTGCACTGCCAGATAATTGTCGCTTCTGGCCATCTCCCTCTTGCTCACTAGCAGCCTCCTAACTCAGGCCTGTACAGATGCAATCAATCTGCTACTCCGGTCAACGGTCCTTGTGTACTTAATAGTTTGTTTCTGCTAAAGAGAAAAGAAAATGTGCTGAATAATCCACATAAAGAGTTGATAGTCACACATTCTGTAACAACAAAAAAATCACCACTTGTTCTTTCAGATAGAAATATATATATTTCAGATATACATACATATATATATATCACAAATCAAACATTTATGTATTCTTTAGATTTCTGTTTTAATTTAGGTATGTGGGTCACTTTTAGATGAAGTTATATGATCAATCATGCAAAAAATATAAGTGTGATTATCTGAGTGAGCTTGGATAAAGTTGGACTTCTGTTTCTCTAAGTTACTTTCCTTCAACTTAGGAAGGAAAGAGTGGATGGCCAGGAGTAGGAGGAACATAAGAAATGGTATGTTCCTTTTGAATGCCTTCCTTTCAGATCCAAATATATATATTTCATATCCAAATACATGTGTGCACACGTGTGTGTTCTATGGTCAAGACTTTCAGTGCATTTACTGTGTTTGTTCCTATTAGAAGCCCTTTAGGTATTGTTGTCTCTATTTTGTAGACGACGAGAGTGGGCTGAGAGAGAGAGTATCTGCCTAAGATTTATACTATTGAGGTGAGATTAAACATTCCGCCTAACTTTGGGTTTCATGCTTGCCCTTAAAAAACTAAAAGCACTTCACGAATTAATTCCTTTAAAATAAAAATTTTATAAACATGGAGAATGGCTGTCAGCCTCACTTTTCTCAATGTCCACTGAGGCTCATCTGCCCTCTCTGTTATGAGGGGCTCTGTGCACCTGTGTTCTCACATGTGGTAAAGGCCAAAAGCAGGGCATTGAACCAGGAGGCAACAATTCTGGATATGTGTGTTTCATTTTGGGGATATTAGGTCGTTTAATTTTAGCTGCAGACCCAACATGCTCTAATTTAACAGCAAAAGCAATAAACTTCGAATGCTCTGTCTCTCTCAGTGTGCTTGCCCTCCACACACTGCTTCCAGTCAGTGGGGACAAGGAAAGAGGAGTGACTGACTCTTCTCATCTCAGATCATCTTACAGGAATTCCACGATGGCAGTCTTACCTTCATTTTGTTCCTGAAAATACTGAGGCATATGGACTTTAAGTAAATTTCCTACTTTCTCTTGCCTAGTTGACAGCAAAACACCAATCCACCAAGTGTTCAACTTTGAAGCCTGCACATTAAGCCCCAGAATTAAAGGCATCATTAGGCTTAAATCTGGGTAGTTTCACAGTCAAGGTCTTTTTCGCCAGACCTGGCAGCGGCTGGGAGTCAGGGTTACAAGAGAGGCGTGAATGAGGACCTTGGTGATTTCAAACCACCACTCCTGACCCTTGACCTTCAGCGAAGTGAATAGCAGTGTTTAATTGTGTTCACACAGAAGATGAAAAAGGGGCCAAACTTTCAAGTGATTATGTTGAAGTTAGATGAGACCCAGGGCTCTGCAGGTCTCTTTTTTTTAGGTCTTTAAATTTGTGTTTGAAAATGCCTGGTGCTGCTGTGAAAGCAAGGAGGTGTGGCCAGGCCTGGGTGCTGCACTCTCTCAAGCAACCGTGGGCAGCTCAGCACAAATGGACCTGCAAGCCAACATTAATTTCCTGTCTTCCATCTGAGGGCTCCTGATAAGCAGTTGTCTGGTTAAGCATCCAAGACAGAAATCAGGCTGGTCTTAGCAAACTCCCCATGCTCTTCCTCCCAGTCACAGCTCTTTCCTCCAGCTCTGGTCACCCAGAGCACAGGACACCTCCTGAAACCATTTTCAAACAGAAGCCCCCCTCTTCCCACATCATCCCTGCTCCTGGCTGCTATGGGTATCTCTGCCAGCCCTAGCCCACACACCTCAACAGAGATTCTCAATACATTATTGAAAAATGTCTTCCCACAGCAGGCAGAGAAATGAAATCCACCTCCCCCATCTCAATTATTTTCCTTTTTCAGGCATAGCAATGAAAACCAACTCTGCTTATGATGGAAAAAACATCTACGTTTTTGAAAATTTAGTTTTCACTCGAAACTTAATTGGAAAGCTTAAGGTATTTGTGTAAATATGGATATGCAATGAGCTAACTGCTTAGTAGCAAACAGTCCCATAGGGGCATTACTGGGGCCTCTTCCTCCCATCCCTTACTCAAGTTAAAAAAAAAAAAAGCAAAAGAAAAGGTGACAGGGCTGAATGGGACTAGAATAAGAAGTGGGCTCTAAGAGAAAACATGTACCAGCCTTGAGAGCTGAATTGTGTGCATGGAAAATGCATGTTCTTACTGAGTTTATGTTCACTGAGCACAATAGTGGCACCCTTCTAGATTTGCATATGAGACACTCAATATATTTTATTGTATTTTTCCATTTACCTTAGTCTTATAAATAAATTCAATCTTTTTATCAGCTTGTCCTTTTCTCCTCCCTAGAAATAGCATGTTCAGAACTTTGCATAATCTCAAAGTATCCATTGCAGTTGAAGAAGGCAAACATCATCAGATGCTATAATGGTTAAAAGGGGAAAAATTCCATTAAGCAGGAATAGGTCTGAATTACTCTTTCCTCATGGGAAGCAGCAGGAAGGTGGTTTGCACAAACATAATAGAGCCCCTGCCAACTTAGCTAAAACACCCCTTGTTCCTAAGGACCATTTTATTAAGCATAGCCTACTCTTCCCCACCCTTAAATCTGCAGACAAAATGTGATCCTTTAACATTTATGCATATCTCTAGAGGAGCACTGTACATGTGTTCTGCTGACTGCCAGTTGCTTGATGTACTGTGTCTGAATAGCTGCATTCCTGTGTGTTGCCGTAACTATTCAGAGAAGGGTAGAAGTGCTGTTGAGTTAAGAACCTTGAAGGCAGGTATGAAGCTGCCATAGGGTGACCAGGAATCTGACACAGCACTACCTGTGAGATTTATTTTATCTACATTATAATATATTAGCATAGTAAGATCTCAGGGGTATGGTAAGCCAAACACAAAATGGTGCACGCAAAATGTTCACAACCGAGACTGCCTAGGATAACTCTGGGCTGTGCTAATTTGAGAGCAGAAGCTAACTAGAAAATCATAGTTCTCATCTACTAGGGAAGGTGTCCCCAGCCTTGCAGCTGAAGATGGTCCATACAAGTGCTACAAGCAATTTCCAGTAAAAGAGAACCCTCACTGTGGCCTGGACTGTCAGGAAGACTCTGACCACCCTGGAAGTCACCCCTCATTCACCTCATTCTAGAGATGATTTGGAACGCTTGGGATAGGGAAAGCCCTGCCTGGAGAAAAACTACACATAAATGTTGTGTAGTTGTCATCCCAAGCAGTAACCCATTCAATCTTGAGAGCAGATAGAGAAAGATGATGGCTGAGTCCTTGGGATAGACCTAACTATAGGAGATTGATCAGAGTTCTCAGGACTGGAGCCTCATTTTGCTAGAGGTCCCAGGTAGGGAGGTTCTACAATGTGGTCCATGTCTCCTGAAATGCTCTTCTGACTTGGATTCAACTCTTCATATCCATGTGCCTTGAGGAAGCCATTGCTCTGACCCATCTTTCATTATATCTGAAGTGAAGAGTGAGGCCAGACAGTCTTCTAGTTCTCTTATACCTCCAACGTCCAGAAGTTTAGCTCAAAGAGCTTTCTTCACTTCCTGTGAGCTTCTTTATCAAAATAAGTGGACAGAAGAAGTCAATATATTGTGCCGTGTGTGGCAATTTCCTGTTCTGAGGATATCCCGAGGACTTTTTCATGTTGCATGTGTCTCCATTCTCTTACATTGAGGAAGATGTGCTTTGTGCTAACATATAGCAAATGGTGAGGGCAGGCACAGGGAGCAACTAGAGCCTGGCCTGCCTTTTGGTACAGGTTTTTCAGATGGCGGATGTACTGATGACTTGACTCAAAGGGCATGAGGATGGAACCTCTTCTCGGAGGCTCACTGACTTTGTCCACTACACATGGCCCCATGTCACAAGAATGAAGGCAGGCCTTGGTATCAGACACTGAAAATATCAGGGGCAAAGAGGTGCATGGAAGATGTCATAGGAGGCTTCAGGAGCAGTCAGATATTATAGTGCAAATAAACTCACAGGTATCCAACCTCAACGGTAACCTACATTGTTAGTGAAAATGGTGAGGTGAACAGAGGGAGAAAGAAGCAGGAGAAAAGCTTTTCAGACAATTGGGAAGGCAGGGAGTCTCTCTAGAAACTGAAGGTTTGCAAGGCACAGAACACACACATGTGAACGAGTAAAGGAAGCATTTGATGTAAAAAATTCCTTGGATTTGGGCCCAAACATACATAGGGTTAGATTTTTGGCTTAGGAATCACGATTTATGATTTATGGCTATAACAAAACTCTGAGTCTTGCTCCCATCTTATGTGAGATGTGGATATTAACATGATCTTATAAAAGACTATAAAGAGTTACTATGAGCACTGGACAAAGATGGTAAGTGTCTGAGAAGAGGTACCATCTCCATGCCTGTTGACTCATATCATTATTGTATCTATAAACAGGTTTAAATGAGATAGCAGGACACAATGAAAGGTAAACCTGGACCCCTTCTGGAGAGCTTGGAGTTTATAGATGGGAAATAATTAAATACACCAATTGCAATTCAATAAGCAGAGAAATAGACAAAGGTCAGAAAACAAGGAGTTAAGGCATTAGTTCTCCTAGAACAATAAGAAACATTACGATAAAGGAAAGCAGAAAGTTCCAAAGAAGGGTACTGCAGAGGGCCTCTGAAAGACTCTACCTAGCAGTGTATCAAAGCAGATATTAAGACTCATAACCAAACCTTTGGCAGAGTGCAGGGAATCCTATGAAAGAAGGGGGAGTTAGTAAGACCTGGAGAGGACAGGAGCTCCACAAGGACCAAATATATCAGGGCACAGGGGTCTTTCATGAGACTGTTTCTCCAACCAGGGACCATGTATGGATATAACCTAGAACCCCTGCTTGGATATAGCTCATGGTAGTTCAGTATCCAAGTGGGTTCTCTAGTAAGAGGAACAGGGACTATTTCTGACATAAACTCAATGGCAAGCTCTTCGACCACCTACACCACCCCCGATGGAGGAACAGCCTTACTAGGCCACAGAAGAGGACATTGCAGCCAGCCCTGAAGAGCCCTGATAAGCTACGGTCAGACGGAAGGGGAGGAGGTCCTCCCCTATCAGTGGACTTGGAAAGGGGCAGGGAGGAGATGAAGGAGGGAGGATGGGATTGGGAGAGAATGAAGGGGGAGGCTAGGGATAGGATACAAAGTAAATAACCTGTGATTAACATAAAAAATAAAAGAAAGAAATGAAAACACAATTGAAATTAGAGAAGTGAGTCAAGCAAGGTGTGTTTGTTTGCTTGAGAAGGTCCCCTGATGAGTGTAGGGTATGTGGGGAGAAAGCACGTGAAGTGAGCTCGAAACACGCTACACGGGAAGCATCATGGGTACTGATGTAAGCAATCTGAGCCTTCTCTGACACAGGCCATGTTGTTCTCACATCTATTCCAACCCTGGAGTGACCTTAAAAATGTCACTCAGCTGTCTGTGAGGGAGATTAATTGGAGTGAAGGCTGGCCTGGAGAAAAGTTCATGGAGACTTGCACACAGAATCATTGCCACCTGGGTATGTGTTAGTGGTTGTAATCTGTGAAAGTTCTTCACTGAAAGTGTCAAAATCAAGAATGGAGTGAGTGAGGCTGAGGATGGTGAGGACGGCCATAGCAAAGGAGCCATGTTTAGCTGCTAAAAAGGAGGCAGCTGGAGGACACAGTGTTGAGATCCCCTTAAATAGAATACACTCATGAATTTAGTTCCACTTGCTTAATTGCTTTAAAACTACTAATAACCTCATAGAAACTTGTCTCCAGTTAGGAGTGATTAGGAATGTGGACAGGCGTGTGCTATGTGAAATGTCTTAAATACTTTTAAATGCACTGACTTGTTGGGTTTCCTACATGCCCATTCTGAAAGTACAAAACCCAACAATCAAACAAACAAAAAACAAAACAACAACAACAAAAAACCTACCCTGATAAGAGCTGACTGACTTCACGAGGAAATACAGACACGTACCAAATCAGTTCAAAAAGACAACTGACAACTCAAATAATGAAGAGGATGGCACACAACATGCATGCTTGCCAAAGACCTGTATTACAAAGTTGCTCCCCAACTTGAGCTCCAGTGAAAAATAAGATTGAGAAGAATCAGAAAGGTAGGAGGACAGGAGAGGTTTCCTTTAAAAGAGAGGAGCCAGGGATTAAAGAAAGGGAGCATTATGCACTGGGAGAGAGGGAGGCTTCCCTTGCCCTGTCCAGTCCCTGGGCTCTAAGCTACATTTCCAAATGCATTAAGTATTAAGTATTTAAATGTGACCAGATACCATGTACAGAGGACCTCCCTTGAATCATTCCTAGTATTGGGGTTTTGTTCATGAACTGATGGGTGTGGTGTGTTCAACTGGAGGACCTGTAGTTGATCCTGGCCTCAGTTCTCCTTCCTTCGTGATGTGACACTTTTACTCATCAGTAAAATTACAGCCTGACCAGCTGTCCTTCTGTTAACCTTGAGGGGGTTGAAAAGATAGATGCATTTATAAATGAAACGAACCTGAAGCCCTATGAAAGAAAAGTACAATTTTAATTTTAGAAGGTCTACATAAAGCCATCCTGGATAATACAGAATAAATACAATCTCCACAAATAACCCAGTCTATAATTATTTGTTAAGCTCCTATTCTGATTTTGGCACTGTGTGGAAGTTTGGAAGATTCACAAAAAGTAAAATAGGTCACAAAGAACAAAAAGAGAATGGCAATATCTTATTCATCTTTTTGTCTCACAGTACCAGGGAGGAGGCAGCCAGGGGTAGACTAAAAAGGTAAACCATAGAGAGAAACAATGGCAAAAGCAATATCTAATCCTTTGTTTCATACTGTAGACCAGAGCTATCCCATAAAAACATAGTATAAGCCATGAACATTTTGATACATTTAGTTTTTAAAATCTTACAAGCAACATTTTCTAAAATTAAAAAAAAAATTGGACTGGAGAGATGCCTCAGTAGTTGAGAGCACTGGCTGCTCTAACAGAGGAAGCAGGTTTGGTTCCCAGCAACTATGTGGCAGTTCATAACCATCTGTAACTAGTTTCAGGAGATCATATGTCATCTTCTGGCTCCCATGGGAACCAGGCATTCATGTGGTACATATACATACATATAGGCAACACATACATGTAAACATACACATACAAAAAGAAAAGAAATTATAAGCATCAAAAATAGTCTGATTTTTTTTTAAGTTGTGATAAAAATACTTTCATTTCAACCTGTGTATTAATGGCATTTGAAGTCCTCCAAAGCCTTATGGCACTGTTGTCACCAGGTGGGTCAGAAAAACAATGGTGACTGGTTCCTTTCATTGGAATATTCAGTAAAACACTAATTAATTAACTGATAAAATCTGGTATGAAATTGGATGCTTTACCGCTTTACCTATCCATGCTTCTACAAAGGTAACCTGAAGCCAACCTCTCTGGGCCAGAAGGGGGAGATCTATATGGAAAAAAAAGTGTAGGGGAGGGGGTGCAGAAAGTCAGTGTGAAAGGGTGCAGGGAGGAATGAGCCCTCAGAATGGCCCATGTCTGCATAGGGGTGACCTATGCACTCAGGGTACGGGAGGAAATGTTGGATCTTTAAGAGCTGGGGTACAGGGGTTCAGTTTTGTATTGCCTCCTTGTGAAGGGGAAAACGTGGGTTCCCAACACCCTGGCTTTTGTCACTGGGGGGCTAGGGTAGTAGGGACAAGCCTGTAAGTTGTTGACTTTGCATCCTAGCTGGTGTATTTGGGAAGGAGGTAATCTGCTCTTTTCTGGTCCAGCTGGCTCTCTGCACTTGCAGGAAGTACACGAACTGAGAAGTTCAGGTAAATTTTCAGCATTTCATGGTGTGTCAGTGACAGGAACAGCAGTTTGTCATGGTAAATTAAAGAGTTAAAGGTGTGATTCACTGTTATGGATTCTCTTTAAATATGACATTCCATATATTAAGACTGGCACTGAAAAGGCATTACCTGCTCCTAGCCTATCTCTGTTACCTCTCTGTTTTTCTCAGCCTTTGCATCCTGGAGACCAGGAAGGTTGTAACAGACCTGGCCCCACTATAAGACAACTTCAGGTCAAGTGGCTTAGCCCAACACCTAAGCACTGAGAAAACGCCATAGAATATGAGGCCTTCATCCTGCCAAACTGGTATCTCCTTTAAGGTACAGCATTTTATAAAAGAGAGGCACTAGCTCTGAAGCGAGCTAGAAGGAGAGAATAAAGAGGAGTGTCTACAGCCAAAGGAAGAGAGGAGGATTCTCATTATGCATGTTAACACCTATCAAAGTTACTGGAACTTTTAAAACTGACTGATGCCCAGGCTCTGGCCATATTAATTATGTCATAATATTGTGTGTAGAGCTTCAAATATTGTTGCTTTCATTTGTTTATTTTTCAAATCTGCCAAATTGAATGACTCTTAGGAATAGCCAGAATTCACTGGACAACCTCATTTGTAATTTTGCTCATGAAAATCAAGAATGTACAATTGTCTGGCATTGCCCCCTGTTTCTCTGCAAAGTCTTGAGAAAGAAGAAGAAGCAAAATGATGACAATATCCTCACAGTTCTGGGCTCTACATGGCTCCCTGTGCTTGTGTGGAATCTTAGAAGAAGATGGCTATTGTAGATTCATGGGGCCTGAACCTCAGGCATTGTCATAAAGAGTAGAAAGTCTGATGTAATTTGTATAAGAAATCATGGGGACCAGAATTTCCCTAGGCATAGATGATGGTGGTACCTGCTTTTGTGTAATGTGCAGAAGCTAATGGGTAAAGCTGGTATCATTTGCTTGTTTGTTGAAGATAATGTGTTCTCCTAGAGGATGCTTCCATGTAAGAGATAAGGCAAAGATGGTAACAGTGACTGTGAAATGATCTAACGACTTTTAAGAGAAGATAGAACTAGAAGCAAGCCACAAAGAGATGTTCTCTCGTACATTAACTTCCAGAACATCTCTTTCCAGCCCTGCTAAGAACACTGCTTTCTGCTGGTCTTATTCCTGTGACAAAGGCTTCCATTAGCATGACATCCCCATACCCCTGCCAATAAGCACTAAGGAAAACCTGCTGAAGCAGCACTTTGAGGTTCTATCTCCACAGTAGTACTCCCCTTGTCTCAGAACTCATGTGTAGCACTTTGGAGTCAGGCACCCAACGAAGGATGGGAGGAGCAATGAGGGTAATGCAATGAGGATATGTAAGAGCCTCAAGTGCGGACATGGGTGCTTGAGATTCACATCACCTGTGACCTATTTTGAGCCTCGTGGTGACTCTGTGTACAGCAAACAAACACTTGATGGTGATAACTTTTAAAAAGAAGAGCTACTTCATTTTTCCCTGAGTAGACCATCAGAATGAAGAGGATCGCCATCCCCTCCACAGTGCTCTGTGACGAGGGCAGCCCTAAGCATAGCAGCCATGGGCGTAGACTGCTAACTCCACATCAGCTTTGGTGGCATGTTGAGAATGCACCAGAAAATATCCCTACAGCTACAAAGAGTAGAAAACAACAACAGAAACCCGAGAAACCAAGATACCCACTTCACAGAGTACATGGGCAGTGTGCTGAGCCTTGATTTGCAGAACTCCCTAGGAAAATTTCAAGAGAGCCTCCATTCACAATTGGTGTTTAAGTTACAGCATAAGAAAGGTCCTTTCTTGAGCTATTATTGTGACTCTGTTTAGGCCACACTCAGAAGGGATATGATATAGCCACTGAGATTGTCTTCTCTCCTGGGGAAAATAAAGCTACAAACTGGAGTTGTTTCAGGTATCATCTGAGATGTTCTGGTGAGTGCTGTGAGCAGTGGGGCATCTAAGCATGTGCAGATCCCAAGTTTTTAAGACCAGGTTTGCTCAGATTGCATACAGCACCACCTTATTTGGAGGCATGTGTAGCTCAGTGTGCAGGATACAGACTGAATAAAAATTCTGCCTGTGCCACTTTTTACTGAGACACCAAAACCATACTATGTTTTATGTTCTTTTGAAAATTCTTTTATTTGTGTGTGTGTATGGATGTTCTTAATGTTGCTATGCTTTCATTTTTCATTTGCTTGCTTTGAAAACTTCTCTGATGATATCCCTAAGCTTCTAAATCATAATATAACATGCTGGAAATTAGGAGTTGAAGAATAAAATGTGCACCATAGCTGTCCTGGGGCAAGTGTTTCCTAGAGTTGGGAGGTCTTGTTGGTGCAGATTACAAGATACCCTCCCCAAGTGCCCAGCACCCGAATGTCTGTGTTCAGTGTAAACTTCACCCTCACTCTGTTCCATTAAAAACAAACATTTTGCTAAAAGTTGTCACTGAAAGGCACAGCAGCAAAGCTAGCATCTATGTCTCCCTCCAAAAGTTGTACGAGTAAGGAGCATGCTCCCCACACCCTACCTCTGGACGTTCAGCAAGTAGTACAGGTGTACTGGCTTAAGCCACTTTGAAAGGGTTTTTCACAGCTGCTCTGTAAGCTCCGCTTTCGCATCAGCCACAGTATCTAAGCTCAAATTGGACAACATTAATACAACACCCAACCTCAGTACTTTACTCTCCATTATTCTTCCATGTTCACAGCAAAGTTCAGGTGGTTTTTTTGAACCATACATGCACACAGGTATAAACACACAGAGATATACACACATACACAAGTATATATACACACAGGGATACACAGAGAAAGAGACATGAAAACATGCACACACACAAACACATTCCACATGCATACAGTCCAACTACCCACCCTGCGGCTGTCCTGACTGAGAAGCCAGACCTCTCTGGGTATGTAATGTACAATCTGTGAAGGCACGGTGGTAGATTACCCAAGAGAGTGGCCTTACAGTTTTATAAACTATTTATTAGGCCTGTCCTGGAGAGCGACATCAATATGGCCGTCGGTGAAGCAAAGCAGAAGCTATAAAAATATCATCTATCCCAAACAAGCTTCGTAATCAAACAAAGCCCCATGCTGGCTGGGACAGGTTGTGTTCTGACACATAAGGGCCCTTTCCATCTTTAAAACAGACCATTAAAGTACCAGAGCACTTTGGCTCACAGAAGTCTAAATCAAAAAGGAGGGGGAGAAAGGAGAGCCCTCTTCTCTAAGAGTAATAACGCCCTCTGAGCACCAGGAAAAGCTCATTGCAACAGAGATGTGATATTGCCTTTCTCATCATGGCTTCTCAGTTTCTTCTAACACTCCAACTATCTCCTAGAGGTTCAGAATGTCCTTACCTCCTTGTTTCCTTCCCTGTTTCTCAGAATCCCCTTTTTCCTTCAGTCCGTATATATACAGCACCTTGGTTGTAATTTATTCAGCATTATTTTGGGGTCCCCAACCTCCTGAGTCAATAAGAAAATGGAATTTCATATATTTTTTTCCAAAAGGAAGGTAATAACAACAACAACAACGGTAGCCTGAATTAGAATGCTGTCATCCCAGAGCTGAGAGGCAGTTTCCAAAGGCAGAGGAGAATAGCAAGCAGATTTATACACTGGTGGCCATTATGATTGACATTCCCAGCCAGTCCCCCTCCAAGTGGCTCTAAAAACATCTTAATAACATGCATTTGAGACATCCTTGTATTTATACCTTATTGCAGCTGCTAGCATGAGATAATATGTGGACTCCTGAAAAATGACACTGGGTGAAAGAGTTTCAGAGTTATATAAGGTAGCTAAATCTCTCTTTCTACCACCTGGCACACTGTTTGTGGCTTCTCATCATGATTCTAGAAACAAATCAGCAGCTCAGATTTGTGCATGGGGATGAGCTGGTCTGGACCACAGGCTAAGTGAGGAGGCCTCTGTGGCAAAAAAAGGAACAAGACAACAACAAGAAAAACAAGGAGAGACCTTGGAAGAGAGGCTGAGGGGAGTGGCTGGCTCCACTCCAACATATTGTGCCTACTAATTTCCTCTGTAGGAACAGACTTGGTAGAGCAGAGAAGGCTGTAATCTCAGCTCTCTGGGAAGCCAAGGCAAGAGAATTACAAGTTCAAGGACAGCCTCAGCAAATTAAGAAGACCTGTCTCAAAATAAAATGTGATACAAGGAAGGCTTAGGAATATAGTTCATCGGCAGAGCTGGAATGCTTATTTTGCACATATAAGATACTGGGGTCAATTTTTGGAGCCAGAGAGAAAAAAAAAAGAAGTCTGTGATCATAGCAATACATAGGTCAATAAACCACAGCTAGATGGATGATTCCACACCAGTCAAGGAGACACTTTCTATGATCTTTTGATTGGTTTTGAAGTACCAGGGAATAAAAGAGATGAAGTGATTGGACCCTTGGCAAATCCACATGGAGACAGGCTCTGCCATGTTCTTCCCTGAGTTCCTTCCATGAGCTCCCCTTCCCCATGTATTTCACCATGGTTTCCTCCCACAGCCCCAGGGACACACCCCCTCTGCTGCTGAGAACTGTGAGGAACAGGAAGAGGTAGCAAGCACCCACAGTGGTCATTTCATTTACTGATACAACACTTAATCTTTAAACCCAGAAAGCTGATTGACTCAGTACTCCAGGGGCTCTTAAGAAAAGCAGGTGAGTTCCAGACTGAAGGAAGGTGCTAGTACTCAGAGGAGGCAGGCAGGTCACTCCTAGAGAGCTGGAACTCTGAGAGCAATGGGAGCAAATGTTGTCTACTCTGATCAAACAAACAAACAAACAAACAAAAAGCGCCAAAAGCTTCGAATCTGTCCTTTACACCCCAGCCTTGCATACACAATAGAGAATCAAACAAACTTCAAAGCTTAAGCAGAGCTGAGTCTGAGATTCAAGTCCACCAGTGGCCACCATTAGTATCTTAGCTGAGTCAGCTAAACTGGCTGGTTCCCATTTACCCTGAAGTTCAAAACTGAGACGTGTTTCCCAGGACTAATCTTGAGGTATGGTTTTAAAGAAAGACTACCCCATACATCAACCAACTGGATTGCACCCAAGAGTTTGGGCAAATCAGGGGGAGTAGGCTAGAGAGACTGATCTCATTGGGAGCTTTCACCCTTACCAATCCCATTCACCAAAATTTCTTAAAGGAAAAACTCCAGATGGTTTATGAGGGAGAAAAATATTGGTGGAAGTCTTTTACTTTGCAAGTTCTCTCAGTAGCACAGCTGGATTTTGTATGTGAGAGGAGTTAGGGAAATCTCAGCATGAGCTGCTAACAGTGAAAATGATATGATTTTCTGAGATGTGGTGGAGTAGCACTGCCCTCCCTGAAAAAGCCATCACTGTGAGTCCATGTGGTACCATAGCTGAAGCCCACCGAGAGTGATTTTCATCAGTGACAACAGCGTGAAGCAGAGTTCTGTGGAAGCAAATGGGCACATCCAGAAGCTATGCACACACATCTGCTAGGAGGCAATCACGCCCACAGAATGAGCAGATGAAAACTCCCTGCTCCCCAAGGCTCCCAAGGCCCCAGGCTAGGAGTTGTGATGACAATGTTACACCAAGGAGACCTCCTGCCATTCCTAGGCAGTGCTTCCCTTTCCTTATTCATCAACATGAGCCACCTCTGTTTCATCTGATTCCTCCTTGTTTGGGGCAGTGGCCCCAATTTGATCAGCAAGCCTGATTCATAGCTGCATCTGAACAGGCAGCTCAAGTAATTCACAAACGATGGCCACAGCATATGTTGCTATAAACTAGGTACGAGAAGAATGTCATCCACCAAATACAGTGAGGAGTTAATAAGAACAAAACATGTTTCACAGACAAAGGCTTTGCAGGCAGAAAGTTTCAAGCCTATCTTCTTCCACAGGAGGGCTATTTTGACAATTCCAATGAGTAAGTCTAGCTAGTTAATATCTAGCTTCAACAGCCTCTCCACCTAACAGACACATGTTTCCTAAGATCTATTCTTCTCTGGGAAAACACTAAAGTTGCTTCTTTGATTCCAGGATGAAAACAGGGTGTCCAGGATGGTCACGGAAACTCAGGTTGTTCTATTTACAAAACTGAAGGAAAGCAGAAATTCCAGGCTGCACGGATCTGAACCTTTATAAGTGGGAATGTAGATAGAGTCTGAAAGTACAGCCGGCAATAACTGCCTGTTTTAACATCTCCACTCTCAGGGTATAAGGAAATTGGAATCAAACAGAAAAGATTACTCAGCATCTGCTGTAGAAAACAACACATTTTAAAGTACCCCTGCTGGGTTATTTCATTCTAGCCCTTCATTGCCTTTGAGCTATTTTACTACTCTGGAAATTATAGATAATTGATAGCAATGCAAAAATAGCTCTTGTCTATAGACATGGGAATAAATTCTGTGTGGTTAAGGTTCACTGTTTCTGAAATCGTCCTACAGAAAAGGCCAGCCCCATGTCCACCTGTGAGCTCATACCAGTATCTTCCTAGATAGGCAGATTCTATTCTGTGCACATATACATTTCCCCATTTACATTCTGAAACATTATCATCTCTGCATGCAGTCCTCATGAATAACAAATTGTGTAAAATATTTAATATTCACTCATTTGCTATGTATATGATAATCACGATTTTATTAACTATTAGCAAGTGGTGGACACAGATCCTCTTATTTGTTTTGCCTAATAAAGAACATAACTTAGCACATGCTGTCATGGGATTTAAGGAGTGTTAGTGGCTGAAGTAGAAGTGGGAGGATGAAGGAAGGTTTGTGCCCTCTTGAAATTAGAATAAAGGATTTCTTCTAGCAACTCTGGGTTAGTATTTCAATCAATTCAGCAGAAAGTAGAAATACTCAAAATACACTACAGTGACATCTGCATTTTACAGACTGAGGTCTGCAGTTAGCTGTTCATCACAGTATGCCATCCTGTCTTGTTCCAAGGGTAGATCCAGTGGTTGTATCCAGGCCACGGCCAGCCTTCCCTACCACCCTGACTTTAAACATCATCAACAACAACAACAAAAATAAATAAACAAAACCTTCAGGTGCTATAGAGCGAGATTTAGGATTCCAAACGCCTGTTCAACATTCCAATAAACACTCGGATTCTAGAGTGGGTGGCACAGCGCTTCTGTAACTTTTATGGGCTGGTACCTCAATGTGCCAAAAGCCAAACGCACAAAGAAATGTCAGGCTTCAGAATGGCAACATTCATGTTCGTCTGAACTTGTGACTTCATGAAGCTCTTTTATTACTCACGCTGATACACATCAGGTGACTGTTATAATTACAATATAGTATTGATTGACTGTTCTTAGTTCTAATCATTCACCCACTTATATATGAAAAAATATGTATATATGAGCCACTTTTCTTCTTTTATAAAAAGGACAGAGGTTATTTATGGTGACGCCATTTGCAAAAATTAAATTCTTACAAACAGTTCAGATGTTCTGTAAAGTTTACTTTTAGCCACTCAATTAACATAAAATGCAAGAGAACCCACACAATAAGTTTGCCTGCAGAGGTAAGAACAGAAACTTAGGCACAAGATTTTCTCCTAATAGCATTGCTAACTAGCTTCCAGAATTCACCTCATTACCCTATGAGAGGATGCAAACCATCCAGTCATAAGCAGCCATACCTTCATATACCCACTGTGTTGGGTTAGCCCAGAGATGGACCGGAAGCCCTGGGCAGGAGAGATGATCAATAGCCCAAGATTTTCTTCCTGTCAACCAGAAAACTTGGACGCCTCTGGGCTCTCTTTGGAAGACACTGAAAACAGTAACCAAATTGCACTTACCTAGGGAAAGACAAAAAAGAAGGGGGGGGACATAAAGGAGAGTTAGGAATCCATCATAACCACATTAAACCCACTGAAATGACTAGTTCTGAGCAGAAGAACTTTAATGCAATTCTGCTTCCCCACTGCCTCCCAGGAGTCAGGCTTTACCTATTCCAGGTACAGGTCTATTGAGGAAATGACACATGTTGACACAGCTACAAGTTCTGCCCTGCTGCCCATTTTCCATTCTGTCCTGGAATTCTTACATATGTGGGTTTGACTACTGCAACACAGGCCTCTTGAGGAGAAACTGGCTGGGGAGTCAGTTATGTGCCAGGCAAAGGGGGAAAAATGTATACAGCCAGCTGCCTTAATGATTCCAGAGGCTCTGTCGCTGTGTGGTTCAGATGCTGCGAAGATTGAACTAATAAAAAGGAAATGAGAGAACTGTCATCACAGATTACATGGTATTTATTCCAAAATCTGTTCATTATAGAAATTTGCAAGACAAATGGCTTTTCAGCCAGGAATGCTGGGGCCTTCCTCCTGGTGTATATATGGTGTGTATGAAGCACCAGCTTGTCTACAGCATGGGCCTCTCCCTCCTCCTTCCTTCTCTCTTTCCCTCAAACCCTCCCACCTCCCCTCCCTCCACTCTCTTCTAATATGCCTACTTCTAAATCATAATATAGCTCCTAAAGTCCTCATTCCGTGGTCATCAGAAACAAATGGAATTTGTTTCTTTCTCTATATGCTTTGCAAATCTCCTCATAATATTCCATGGCAGCATCTCTCCCCCCAACTCCTCTCTCTCTCTCTCTCTTTCTCTCTCTCTCTCTCTCTCAATCAAATCTTAAGCACAACATAAGAAGAGCTAAGAAAAAAGATACTGAAGGAGAGCAAGAAAAGAGGGAAGAAAGAAATGAACAAATCAAGGCAGAAGAAACAGAAAAATAAGTGAAAAGATAAAAGTAACTGAATAGTCAGAGCAAATTCTTCAGTAAAAATAGAAACTCACCACTTAAGGAAATGTTTCTGGTGACACTTTAACTATGGGGATGGAAGAAAATTTGAGCAGAACACAAGTTTTCAGCCCTGTAGTGGCTACTTGTAGTTTATGTGACTGAACAGAAATGATACTGGTCAGAGGACTAGCTGTGTCATAGAAATGTGACTCTGTAGGGAAACCCCCTAAAACGAACATCTTCTGGTTACATTTTCACCCCTCAGAAATGATGAATACTTAACTCCTGGCCTCTTTGTCTCCAGTGAAATACTTGTCATTTTGCTGTATCCCAGTAATTCTAATGACATCTTGGCTCTCTTCCCAGGAAATTCCAAGAGTCTGAAGCTTACCTGACACCTGCATTGCATGTCTGACGACTTGTGTGATAACAAATGCTGTTATAATAAATGGTATAAAACAAGCTATGCACTGAAGGTTCAGAAAGGCCTTGATACATCAGAAAGAGGAGACTGTCAATGTGCACAAACGTCTACAGGTGCCTCTATGCCTCGGCCTCCATTCGACTAGGGAGGTGTTCTTAGAAAACCACACACCCCCCCCCAAAAAAAAAAGAAAAAGAAAAAGAAAGGAAGGAAACCTGGGTAGTATCGTGGGATCATCGTGTTTATTGCCTTTTATTGAAAGGTAATTATAGCCTTACTCAATTTATGACACATAATGTACCTAATCCCCTCATAAATGCTTCTTATTCAACACCCAGCACTTCCTGATGCTGCTGGCCAAATAAATGGTAGCTGTTTCTACCTGGGTGATGGCAAGGCTGTTAATTGTAACACTCCATGAAACTTAATTATGCAAAGCAGAGAGGCAACTCTGGAGCTATTAATCAGAGGTTTGATTCAGAAGTAATTTGTTGTTGGGACCCAAGGAGCTGTTCTTCTCCCTCCTTCCACTGTGATGCACTAATGGTTAATCCCCTGCTTTAATGGAAAGCTGCTGGGGTTGCGGTTAGAGCTTGATGGTGACAAAGCCGCTTATGAACATCACCTTGCTTATTAAGTGGCAGATACTCAATTTCTTCTATTTAAGTCACTTTTAATTACAGCAACCAAATTCTAATACCATTCATAGAGCATGAAGAAAAAGTAGCCAGTCACTAATTTCTTATCTGCTTAAAGGTAGAACAGGACATAATGGGCAGGCTATAGACAGCTGGTGAATATGACCTGAAACTCATGAGGAAACCATTTACATTGCCTCTAAACATCTTCAGAAAGAAAATTTTATAGATAGCCTTCTAATGGTGTTGAGTTGAGTATTTTCTTCTAAATGAATCAAAGGTGGAGTGATGAAAATGGTCCAGATGGCAGCAAAGGAGTTCCACATTCGTTTGTGAGAGAAGAGATAATGGGAAAGGAGTGGAAAAGACATGATCAACTGAGAAAGAAGAAAAATTAGCCATCCCATCATGACTACTACAAAGGCTGCAGACCTGCAGAAGAGCTTCAGAATCTTTGAACACGGCACACCATTCACTGAACACATCTGGGAAATTATGCCCGTGCCCATTTTTGGAGACAGAAGAGACACACATGGCAAGGCCCTTTATTTCAATGAGCTCACATCTCACAGAAGCTGCAATGTAATACTGTAAGAGCAGAAATGCAGGGACACAGAGGTCATCCTGGCAGAACAGGGGAAGAGAGATTTTGAAATAATGCAGAAGCAGAGAAAAAAAAAAGTCAGAAGAAGAACGAAATAATGAGTCTGAAAGGTGAGCTGAGTGAGAGACGGAGAGAGCTGACAAAGCCAGCTCATGAGGACTCGGCTTAAAAGAAGACCAGGCTACTTTCAGCTGACCTTCAAAGTCTCCCTGCTGCTCTCTGTGTGGATGTTGTTTGGAAGACATCTCTTCTCATCCTTTCTCCAGTGCAGGTTCATGCAGTGCCTTTCCCAAATATACTTCCCGCCTCTCTTGATTTGACCTTTTCTGTAAAGGTAAGGCTGTCTCCAGGTAGAATGATTCCCGACTCTTGCAATACCCACTGTCATTCATACACTCAAGACTCAATATAACATGCTTGCTTCCAGACATGGTTTTTGGGAGGCCACACTTTTTACCCTTAGGGATACTAAACTACTTTCAGAAAAGAGAAAGTAGAAAGTAGAACATAAACTTCCAAAGACAAAAGGCCCTGAGCATTGTGCATACCACCTTTTATAAACAAACAAACAAACAAACAAACAAAAAAAGGTCTTCACAAGTGTTATTGAGTTAAGGCTTTTGAGACAAAGAAACTTCCCTAGATTAGCTGGGTGGGTCTTCCATACCATCCTGAGTGGTCTAGTAGAGAGAAGGAGAAGGTAGGGAATCAATATGACAGACAGGCAGAGACTGGAGTGATACAAGCACAGGCCAAACAAAGCAAAAGTCACCAGATGATTAAATAAACAAGAAACAGACCCTTCCACGGTGCCAGAAGCCACCGACTAGTTCCCATGTGCATTTCAGCCCAGGTGAGAATTTTAAGCAAACAGTGTATAGTAGCTTGTTAGACCCTAAACAGAGCTTTAGGTGACCAGAGTCTTCCTGGACAGTCCCACAGCTTTTATCATGTTAGTACAATTATCAAAGCTCCTCTGTCATCCACAAATCTGTGCCAATCCAGTGGTAAAGTATGTAGTCGCCTTCAATAAGCCTTTGCAACACTTTCCATGGTACCATCAATATTCAATAGACTGTATGGTTTCTGAAGCAGAGGGGGAAAAGTAACAGTCACATTTTAAAAATGCTTTTCTTACAAGCTTTCTCACAAATGTTGGAAACAAGTAACTAATTTGGGTGGTGGAGGTAGAGAGAGAATCTGTTCTGACATATTTGTTGCTTAAAGATAAGCTTTTCAATCTGGCCTCCATCCAGAATTGCTGATGTGACGTTTGTCTTAAAATGACTAAAGAAGTAATGACACAGAGAAGTTTTGGTGGGTATGGGGACACATCCTACACAATACAGTTCTTTTAATAATGACTATAAGCATTAGAGATCCTAAGAGAAGAGAGTCCGTTGTGAGCATGGGTAGTTACAAACACACCACAGGGCACACGAGCTCTGTGAGGTTTGCATTCCATACAGGACAGCTGGGAACGGGCAAATCTATCACAAGCAGCAGTAAACATGCAGAGAAACACCCCCATCTTCCCCAGCATTAACTGCTAAATGCACTTTTAAGAATGTGCTGTAAGATTTCTGTCATCTCTTATAACTCAGAACACTTTTCTTTTAATTTGTGGGTTAATGCAAAACATTTTCTCCTAGCTACATTCTTGTTAGCTGAGCTAATTAGACGGGATCCTCAAAGGGTAAAGCAATGTGATGTTGCATACTGGATTGTGATACTCAAATGTAATCAAGAACCATCATCCTAAATCTTCTTTTTGCTAATACTACTGAACTAAAAGAGCTTAGAAGTGTGGGAGCTGCTAACGTACTAAAATTTCATTTTTTTTCTATTATATATTCATTGTCCAGAAGCGCATGTGTTTGTACAATGTATATTGAGCACTACACCTGAATACTGGATAGCCAAGAATGTTTTCGCTATAAAATATGTATAAGTAAATAAGCAAAGTAAGCAAAGATATGTAAAGAAGATACAACCCAAGAGTAAATACACTGACATCTGTTTGGGGACAATGAAGTTAGAGGAAAAGAGAGAAACTGTGAGGCCCTCCGGTGTATAGAAAATAACAATAAAAAGAAAGGAACTGCAGTTGGCATAAGGAGAGTGCATCGCTTAGAAAGTATTTAAGCATGTAAAACCAATTTCCTTACCAGGAGGTAATCATGCACATGGTACAAGAAGGAGAAACTAACAAAAATGCACCTTATCCCATGCTCTCTACCGTCATCCACTAGCTGTGTGATAGAATGCAAATGATAAGCTAGATGGTTCATGATTGCTGATTGCTGAGTCTGCTATTCATTGCAGTTGGCCTGTTGATTCCTTCGTGTTTCACTAAATAAAAGAGCTAGAAAGTCTAGCAGGAAAACAAAGCACACCTGGATCCTATTAATAACTATCATCAGACTAAAGCTTTGTATCCTGTCTGGTGTTGAAGGAGACCTTGGGAAACTATATTGCTATACATGTTCCAAGGTTAACCAAGACTTATTATTGATGGAATGCTGCTTGTAACTGATACCAGCCATTCAGAAGTTATTGCAAATTCATGCTCAGAGAGCAGCTTGGAATGTGGAGAAGAAAACTTTGGAAAATATGTAGAGACAAAGAAAAGGAGGCAGATACCACAGAGCACAAAAAAAGTTGAAGAAGAGACTCATTAAATGCAAATTGTGCATCCTAGCAAGTTTTCTTGTGCTGATGGAAAAGCCCATCAATGCTACCCTCTGGATGGAGATTTAAACTTTAATAACTATGAAGACAGTTTCATGAAAAAAAAATCCTATTACTTATCAGCTGAACTGAAAAAAAAATGACACATTTTAGTTAGTTAATTGTAGTTTACAAAACTCTTTAATATTTAGAGACATCCACACAAGTGAGTACAGCAGGTTAAATGGCCGGATTTGTGAGAGAAGTTAAACTGCACATCAACATATGTAAGGTGGATAGATTCATAAGTGCTGCCAATGTAGCAAAGAGATGTGAGTTCACTACTGTCTTGCCCCTGATTGTGAAGATAACACGTATCAGAAGTCAAGTATTAGAATGCAACAAGCAATACTTGTGGGGCATATTTTTTTGTGTGTGTTTCCATTGGAAGAATACCAAAGAACTGAGAGGTATCCAAATGAGCAGAACTCTGTACACACATTCAGCATCATAACAGACATTGTGCTAAGCAGTGAACGACGGTACCCTGGGCTCAGAGAGAAGTGATGGTTAGCTCAAAGTCCTAAAGTTGGACAGAAGAACTGCCTACCTTAAGCCTTCCCTGCCAAGACAAAGGTGGACATCATGGATTTTCTAAGCATTTGGCCCAAGTCAAAGGAAGGGAGCCTAAAATATCTGAATCTAACAGTAGAATTGACTAAGGGACACAAATGTTGTTATGGGAGGTAGGTTGATTTCCTACATCCTGGAACATATACTTTCACCACTACCTTCCCTTGCCCTTGGTTGCCTTTCAGAATTTGAAGGAAAAACCTTAGTGCTGGACACACAAACACACACACGCACACACACACACACACAGGACTTGGAGAAATAGAGCTCGAACTGACCTGGAAGTTTGCTTTCTTGGGAGTAGCTCTCATAGTACCACAAGCACTGGGCAAGCTGCTCAGGGAGAGAAGCAGTCAGTAGCCCTACCCAGCTGTAAAGCCTACAAACTACAACAATGATTTGCCCAGGAAAATATCCCCAGTGCTGCAATCGTGGCACTTTTATCTTGTGGGAAACGGGTTGTCTAATTAGACTGAAGGCTCACTCAGCAGGACGGTATTCATGCCTGGTACCGTAAAATAGAGCCAACACCCTGTACTCAAGAAGCTGTATTTAAAACTGTATTCTAAATCTTAACCTTCTTTCTGAAGGTAAGTACAAAACTCAACTCTCAGCAAAGATTCAATAATGGATGCTGAGAGAGAAACAAGTTTTTTTTTCCCCACAGAAAATCAACCTGGAAAGTTATCAGCCTAGTTTCTAAGTCCCAGCACTAAACATATATGTATATGAGCAACACTAAATGTTCCCAGGCTCTCTTTGTCTCTCTCTCCACACACATAAACACACACACACAAATATGTGCATGCATATGTAATAATAATAACAATAAAGTAGGAGGTTATGAATTTGAGAAGGGTTGGGGGACACAGGAGTTGGAAAAATAAAATTTATGTAATGAAGCACCCATATGAAAATCTAAAAAAATAAATAAATAAAAACTAATATCAAAGTATGCAATGAGAATTGATAAAAAGAAAAGAGTAAGGTTCACTCCTGTCAGTTTGCTTTTCAAGCAGATTTGTTGAAGAAAGGTCATAAGTTTATGATCATCCACCTTCAGCCCTGTCACCTCCCAGTCAGACGTTGCCTCAAGCCTTTGGAGCCCAGGTGGAGGGAGAGGGTCCGCTATGCAGAGTGTGATAAGCAGTTTGATTCTTAACTCTGTTTTTCTTTATTACAAAAGTTCTTTTTTTCCTGTTCCCATCAAAAGAGGAAAAAAATGTTGTTTTTCTTAATGCAGGCTGAAAGCACAAAGCACCACCACAGAGAGACTTACTGATACTTAATATTACATTATCCCCCAGACCACCCCCTGCACCCGTCCACAGGGACAATCACAATGTGAGGAAGTCAACCTTGGGAAAGGATGGCAGGCTCACAAATATTTTCAATGTATGTAGAAAGAGGCAAAGCCCTGCAGGAGGTCAAGGAGTTTCCCCTTCAGCTAAGAACACAGAAAACTCAAAATGAAAATACCTGAAGTAAGGAAGTCTGACAGCAAGGATCCTTTAAGTGTCTGGCCCACGGATGTGCGGTTACTTGAATTAAGTCAATAGTCATAAGTGATTGCCTATTACAGACATGCTCATCATTTTTCTAATCTTTCCTCAAAGGCCACATTTCACCACTGCTCATTTAGATCTCCTGATGTATAGATTTCAGTAAGGTTTCTTCTGACCCCACATATACATACAGGTATCTACTTTTCTCCTTTCCTGAATAATTAATGTTCCTGTATGTTCCCTGGGCATCCTGAGAAACTCCTTCCATGCCTTTTTCTCAGCGCAGCGATCTTTTCCTGTAGATCATGGACAGTTCATCTTAGAATTACACAAGGGGAACCAAGATCAATGGCAATGTGATTTACAGTGGCTCTTACCTACAGCTTGTGGAAATTACAAATAAATACGGGGTCAAATGACTCACCAATAATTTGACATTGGTAAATCTGGCTTATTTAGAAGTCTTAAAAAATAAGGACCTTCACATCATCATTTTAACCCTAAGTGCATCTGCACATTGCCTAGAGAGCTTCTGAGAGCAGAGGAGGTGCTTCAAGGTAGATCACTCTCAGAAGTATGCCAGCCTCTAAAATATTTCTCTGCTTTCTTAAGTATTACAGCATAGCTGAACTGTCCTGGCAGTGGCAGCTATTCATTACCTCAATCAGCATGGCTCACTTGTCAAACCACTGAAGTAGAACCATTCAACTCTACCTGTTTTTTTTATTCTATTTCTGAGACAGGGTCTTACTATACCATCTAGGTTGCCTTTGAACTTGGAACCCTCTTTCCTTGGTCCTCTGGGTGCTGAGGTGATAGGCACATGTCTCCATGCCTCATTCTAACTCTAGATGTCTTTTCTTTTTTCAGGTGGCAGTACATACTGGTAAAACAGATCTGCATTTCTGATTACCCTAGGAAAGCCACAAATACCACAGCACAGCAATTCAGAGACAACAAGAATGTAATTGAAATAAGAGCAAGGTAAAATATCAAAAACAATGACAACTTCATACCTAAACACATTTTAAGGAAGTGATGCTGACACTTGTTTTGAATGGTGCATTGAGTTTTTTAGCATAACATTGACATTGGCCTTGATTTACAAAGGAAAATGTCTTGTCCTGGAATTGTTATCAAATATGAGTTTTCAACATGCAGAATTATCTGGCAGAGGCAAGTGTGTAGACATGTGAGCTCTAGTCTTTGTTTTCTATGAAAGTTACTCCTTGATGCACAAATTTATAGAAAAACTCCAACATAATAAAGTGTGGGAACAGGTTTTGTAGGGTGGCTCAGTCCATTCACCTCCTCAAAGTTTAGCTACTGAGTGAAAGTGATAAGCAGTAAGTGGATAAAGGACCCACAGGATGGACATTTAGTAATTAGATGCCAATCTACAATATGCCCAAGAACAATTTTTCTTCAGCTCATCAAACACCTTCCACATCACAATTTAATTTTTCTCCTGGCTTTATGTCTAATGCAGACACATACAGCTGGGTACATTATAGACTTCCTTATAATTGAAAGCTAGTAATTGAAAGCACTATCTATGTGAGTGATGGATGGTAGTGAATAAGTTCTGATATATTGAAGGGGCCTCAAAACTTGGTAACGATATAGAATCGAGGCCAGAAGAATTAGCGTCTTTGTCCATCTACTACAGATGAGCTTTTCTTCACCTACCTCTGCCATTCCTTACTGTCTCGCAACTCTGTTTTCAGAGCATCTCAGTATTTGTAGTACATTTTGAAGGCAAAGAGAGCATGGTGGCAAAAAAAAAGCATCCAGTTCAAATCTTTAGTTTGTCGTGGAAACAGTTGAAATAGACTGGGTTGAGGTTTGAGCATCCCATGTATCTTCCCTGCCCATTGTTTTTAGTGATATACAGCTCTTTGGTGGATGCTTTTTTAAATTCTTCCTGATTCATGCCATGCTACATTTTGGATCTTGAAAGTTTTCCAAAGTTTCAAAAGTTGAAGGATCTGTCCTCAGTGTGAGGTTATTAGGGCTATATCTATATCTATATCTATCTATCTATCTATCTATCTATCTATCTATCTATCTATCTAT